>NW_003805470.1:1694-102950 GCF_000255335.2 Galendromus occidentalis | reverse complement strand
GGACTGGGACGAGGATTCGGTCGCTACCGGGCTGCAATCTTGTCTCCGATCGGAAGCATGCGTCAGAAGCTCCTCGATGAAATGCTCTTGCAGCACCTCCTCCCCCAGCGCTTTACGCGAGTCTATTTTCCGCCGCCAAATTTGGTTGAGGTGACGGACATGGTCCGCGTCGTCGACCTTGAGCTTCGCCATTGACGAACCGAGGTACTCTGTGAAGATTGCAGGCACTCTTCGCCCGTTATGGAGTTCGATCACAACTTCTTCACCTTCCGAAAACTGCCGCGCGCACGTTCCGTGGTGGTCGTCGAACTGATGCTTGAACTTCGCACTAGCAGCCGGAAGGTTTGAGGAACCTGAACGGAACACACTGAAGTGGGTCCGCACCCTGCGTCCGAAAAACACCTCCGACGGAGCTTTGCCTCCCAGAGTTTGACAAGGCGTGTAGTTGTACGCCGCAACCGCCCGATCCAGAGCTTCCGGATCCTGGTCTTGGAGGGAGTTTTTCAACGTGTGAACCATCCGTTCCGCCTGGCCATTACTTTGTGGCATCCGTGGTGCACAACGCAGATGGACGATGTTAAAGGATTGACATAGGCTTGCAAATTCCCGTGACGTGAACTGACATCCATTGTCCGTCACCATTGTTTCTGGAGGACCCATGAGACGGAAGAGCGTTTTGAGATACTTAACCACCTCGAAGCTTGAAGCTGGTGACATCCACGTAGCATCGACGAACTTGGAAAACGCATCTACGATCACTAAAAACGCTTTGCCTTTCCGTGGTTCCGCGAAGTCCAGATGTACGCGCACCCAAGCCTTCTCGGGATCAGGCCATGGGGCCAACGGAACCTTCACCGGACTTGAAGCGTTCTGCGCACAGTGCGGGCAACTCCGAACCAGTCGTTCGATTTCTACCGACATTCCGGGCCAGTAGAAATACATGCGACCCAGAGCCTTCATTCGAACGATTCCGGGATGTCCTTGATGGAGCTGCTTGAGCACCGTGGTGCGAAGACTCGATGGGACGACGACTCTCTCGTCCACCAGTAAGATGCCCTCCACGTCGCACAGGGAGTCCGCTTGTTGTGCGAAGGGTCGCAGGTTCGGATCCTTGCTGTCAGACTTGTTCCAACCCTGCAGTAATCTCTGAGAAACCTGCTGGAGCAGAGGGTCTTTCCTCGTTGCCTCGCGAATTTTCTCCCCGGTGTGAGTGAAAAATCGGGCGTCCGATGTCAAACTCAAGATTTCCAGCTCTTGTGCGTTGACATTCGCAATCACTTCATCCATTTCCGGATCAGCTGCATCTTTCCTTGCTTGCTGGATAAGTCGCGATAGGGCATCTGCGTGGCCGAAGTCCGCGGTACGAATGTACTCAATGTCGAAATCGTATCCCACCAGGCGTGGCGCCCACCGACGGAGCCTGGCAGCAGTTCGGTCACTCAAGCCTTTCGTCTGCGATGTACGGAACAATGCCAGCAGAGGGCGGTGATCGGTTTGGAGTACAAACCGTCGCCCCCAGATGAATTTTCTCAAACGTTCCACGGTCGTGATCAGTGCCAACGCTTCCTTCTCTATCTGACTGTAGTTTCGTTGTGCAGGGTTGAGAGACTTCGAGATGTGGAAGACAGCTTTCGTAGAGGAGTCCGCATACCGTTGCAGAAGCACACCCCCGATTCCGGTTTCACATGCGTCCGCCGCCACGATTAACTTTTGTCGCGGGTCATAATGCGCCAGCACTAGAGGCCCAGAGAGAACATCTTTCACCTTTTCGAATGCCTGATCATGTGCCGGAGACCAAAGGAATTTGGTGTCTTTGCGTAGTAGTGCTTCGAAAACGGCTTTGTAGCGATGTAGACGGTCGACGAACCGACCATAGTAATTGATGAGTCCCAGAAGAGATACGGACTTCCGAAATGTTCTCCGGACGCCGGAGATTTCGGATCGCTTGGATTTTCTGCGGATCTGCCCGGATACCGTCTTTGTCCACGATTACGCCCAGATACTTGACGCTCGGAGCATTGAAATGACATTTCGCGAGACCGAGACGAAACCCCCATTCTTGCAGGCGGGACAGAACCTTGAGAAGTCTTCCGTCGTGTTCCGTTTGTGATGACCCCATCACCAGTATGTCGTCTAAATACACAAGAACACCATCGAGCCTGCAAGTGTTGATCCATGGCGCTTTGAAAGATCGCTGGAGCAGTTTTCAACCCGAAAACTAGGCGATTGTACTGGAAGAGCCCTCGGTGGGTATTGATGGTCGTCAGGTTTCTGCACGACGGGTTGAGTACTAACTGCAAGTACGCATCGGATAGATCTAACTGGGTGAAGACCCGGTTGCCAGAGAAACTCGCCATGATGCTTTCCATGTCTGGAATCGGGTGGCAAACATCACACAGGGCGTCGTTGAGCCCCGTTGAATAGTCCGCACACATGCGGATGTTTCCGTTGGCTTTCCGAACAACGACGATGGGCGATGCCCACTCTGACGTTTCCACGGGGGACAGAGTTTCGTTCTCTAGAAGTCGATCTAATTCCTTGTCAACCGCTTCCCTTATGGGTATGGCAATCGGCCTCGCTCGAATGTGGACAGGTCGCGCTCCCTCTATAGTTTGAGCTCGACGGTGAGCTTCGAACAACGACCAAGACCTTCTTGGAAAAGTTTCGGAAACAGTGCTTTCACTCCTTGTGAGTCGACATCTCGACTTCCGACTGTCGCGATCTGTACTGCTGGAGAGGGCGTCATCAAGCCCAAGCCGAAAATCACACGACCGCCCAGTAATACGGCGTTCCCGGAATTGAGGACCAGAACCTTGTCTGTCATGCCGGTAGACTCTGTCAGCGAGAAGGACGCGATGAAGACTCCAAGAACCTTCAGGGGTTGTTCATCAGCTGTTGTACAAGAAGTCCGCAAGGGCGATAATTTAGGGGAACCCAATTGTTTCCAGACGGACTTGCCGATTGAGGTCAAATCCGCTCCTGTGTCGATGCGGAATTTGATTGGGACACCGTTTACTTGTATCGTTGCATATGCCCGATAAGGTTGTGCGGGTGCCGAGGCTGTTGGAGCTGTGGGGGCCCACATAAAAGGCAAAACTGTCGTTTCGCTAGCGCGAGATGTAACGCCTGTAAAAAGAAGGGACACATCGAAAAAGTATGCTTCTCCAGGACGTCACAAGGAAAGCCTACAGTCAAGTCGAATGACGTACAATTAGCAACATTCCTCCCCTTTATCCTCATTTAAGTTTCAAAAATGACACTTTCACTTCAGTGGCGAGTAGTCTCAGCGGATATTGCTAGTTTCTCCCTCCCACCGCTGTAGGAGTCTCTTGGTGTCGCGTATCATCCTCGAGCAGGGGTCTCTGTCAAGTCCCAGTCGTTTCAGTATTCCCTCTTCCTCGAAGAATGCTTCGTTGCATTCGCAGATGACGTGGCCTATGGTTTCCGGTACCATTCCACGCTTGACACATGTGGATTCCAGTCCCGGCTCGGAGTAAGACCTGTCCTTCTTGTGCGGGTAGCTCAGTGTAGTGCACGATGAAATCGAAGTTTTTGGCTTCGCGCGATTCAGCTCCTTCATCGAAGAACCGTTCCGCTTTCGAATTATGTCTCCCCTCCTGTTTTCCCCCACTCGGGACACATGCCTGCTGATCTGCCTTCTGATGTGAGATCTGTTGCTTAGTTGCTCAAATCCAACACGAGCATGACTCAAAATGAGTTTCTCCAACCCATCGATGCACTCGTTCTTCCGGGAGTTGAAGATTGTCTTCGCAAATGTCCTCCGGGGCACCCAAATTCGAATATCTGAGAACAGCACGCATTCACGTTTGCCCAAACTTGCTGGTTTTTTTTTTCGGAAATGGAAGGCGGGGGGATGAAAGAAGATTTCCCACCCCATGGACCGCTCGGGTCCGCCCTGGTCCATATACTTTTTTGACGGTGAAATTTCATGAAAATCAGGATCAAAAGATGCACTCAGAAAACCTTCTGATTTGCATATTCTCGTCGAATGAAACGCTAAACGTGAAGTTTCAGACTCAAACTTACTCACGATTCGGTGTTTGCTCCTTCCTCAATCGATTCCACGGAAACTCGAGCGTCAGCACGAATCGGAAGAAAGAAGTGACGGTCCGGAGCAAAAAAAACTACAACCTTTTTCCGGAGTCTCTCCACGGAGATACAAGTGCTTGGTTTCTGATTGGTTTGTGTTTCCGAGGTCCCCATACTTCCTCCAAAACGCCGCGACATAACTTTTCAAAATTTTTCATTTTAAATTTCAGCCGCCTAAAATCGGGTTTGGCCACACTGTGCGCCGCTTCGGACCCTCAACCCCCACGTTGGGATGGACGTTTCCGGACTTATTCCTCGTGAAGTCGTGCTCGGAGTACGCTGCATACGAAGTCAGGCTCGTTTCCAATCGGATTGATTGTTCGAAAACATTTGCGGTTGACGTCCTCTCCTGCTCCCTGCTCAGTAGGATGGACGTCCCAATCCCTACCTACAGATTCGCGGTTGACGTCCTCTCCTGCTCCCTGCTCAGCAGGATGGACGTCCCAATCCCTACCGACAGATTCGCGGAGAATGCGACCTCAGATCTGAAGATTTGGAGACCTTTACGGGGGGAACTATCGCGTTTCGGGCGCTGACATCCCCCGCCTGTTTCCGAAAGAGGTTCAGGGCCTGACATGGATCGGTTACATGAATCGGCGCAGTGACGTATCAGGAGCGCGAAAGGGAACGAGGAAGCATTTTTCGTTCGACTTGGCGTTCTCATAACATGGACCAGCAGTCCACGGCAACTCATCTCATTTTAGGAGTGATTCCGGCGAAGTCATCGTCTCTGCATATCACGTTCGGGCTCCGCAAGCAGAGGCGTGGGTCGGGAAGGTTTCTACGGCATCAGAGATGTTTTGCGAGACACGTTGCCTGTGGCGCTATGTATGTAGGCGTGGGACTTCTGACTCAGACGAGAGAAGCGGAGTTTCTAATCTTTCCATCACCGCTGACGACTCTGCAAAAGTGAGCTTGTCTATTGCGGGAGACGTCCATATTGATATCACAAGGATTCTCCGTCGCGACGTGGCTGCCAAAATGTCACACCCAAAGTCCTTCCGTGATTGCACTTGCTTCCGCGGGAAGCCTCGTCGATACGATAAGATGGCTTTCATTTGCCACCCGATCATACGATACGATCCGAGACAATGTGACATCTGCTCTCAGGAAAGTTCATCCCGCATGACGGTGCCGCGAGAGTACTCGAAGAACTCGCCTTGATATGGAGATCTCAGCGACGATCAGTAGGTGTCGCGAACGAGGCCTTGCGTGGGACGATATCAGCGGTGGGAGCGGGATTCCGTGGTGACGCATTGATCATGAGTGGAATTGGGACTGTTCGTAGGTCTGCTCGAACACAGAACCCCGATGTATACGGCCCGGTGTCTCTCCTTGGACTCGGAGCCTCGAGCCTTCTAGAGACTTCGAATTCCCAATGAGATGGCTCTCGAGAGGGCTTCGTCAGGTCGTAAAACTCCAGTGTGCTGACGGGCTTTGTCTGACGGACTAGACGAGGAAACTCATATGTACTGGGATCATATACCCTTGAAGTACCGACATCGGCCATTCGACCGTAACGGGACGATTCTGTTTGAGGAGGATCTCGCTGGTGCTCGGTAATGGGTCTACATCGATTCCTCGCGAGGCTCGAGTCGGCTCGGGATTTGCACAACCGTTGAGGCTGTCTCATGGGCGGCCACTGTCGGTTCCGAGTTCGGATCCAACAAGCTAGTTCGTGGATGAGATACGTTTAGAACTTCTGATTAAATCTTCGGTAATCTCATTCACGACACTCTACCCACCTCGCTGGGTCGAGCTCGGGAAGTCATGCCTCGAGAAGGCGAAGGAGGCTAAGAGGTTCTGCATGGGAAGGGGATGGGTGGGTGAGGGATTCGCCGCCTGGAAGAAGATGCCTCGAGCATCCTTATTCGTCGCTCGGTCCGCTAAGTCGAGACTTTTGTTGACGGCTTGGCGCTGACAGGGGGTCTAATGACCGCGAGGGGCGACTATTTTTTGCGGCTTCGAGCGGCGGAATCGTATGGCTCTCCCCTTGAGGGCCTCCCCTCTCTCTTGCACTGACAGGCAAAACTCAATCGATCATCCCGCGTGCTTCATCAAGTTAGACGGAAAGCTTGGCCATGCCCGGCCAACGAGTTTACATCGTACAAAAGTGCGACAACATAGTGCGAATTATGTTTTCACCTCGAATTGAATGAGTCACCTCTTCTTTCAAATAAATCCGGAATGGATGAAGAACGCAGTCAAAAACTGGACGTTGCACCGCAGCCTTGGGAGGTCGTTAGAGAGTATCTGGACATTGTGGTCATCGTCCCTGGAGGAAATGAAGCTTCGATAGGTAGCCGTTCAGTTCGCACTCAGGCACTGTGAGCTCAAGATTTTGATCACTGACTGGGAGAACTTTCGGATAACCCGACTAAATGGAGGGCTTCGGGAACATCATGCTCCCTCGTGGGAGAGCTTGAAACCCCATTTGTATGATACACTGAAAATTTGACTTCTCGGATCAATATGCATCATGAGTCACAAGTGAGTCATGGAATTCCCCGACACGTAAACCATGGAGTCATAATTTTGGAAGGCGTAAGAGGAATTTTGAAGGGGCATCGGATCGAAGTCTGGTTCAAGGCATCGAATAATTCCTCCTGAAGCATCATGTGGGCACGGAACGCCACAGCCTCATTTCTTGCGAGTCGCGTTCTTTATTCAATTGTCGAAACGCGGCACGTGCGTACCGTAAGCCGGGGCTCCCCCTCCGGGACAAGCATTTCACTCGAGGCAGATCTCTATGGAGGTCCTCTGCCTCAGGGGGCGTTTAAACGGTTCCGCGGTGATTTGGAATCGATCGGAATCGATAAGGAATTCCGCAGAATCCAGCGGCCGACATACCCTCTGCCCAAGTCAGGGATTTGGGGACGAAATTTCATGGGGGTTTCTTGAGCATGAATCGGGTTAAAATATCTAATCAAAACGCGACCACGCCAAACTCTCAAAAAGGAAGATACCTTGCAATTCTCACCTCTTGTACATACCTGCGCCTTTCAACGACGAGCTGAATCGTCCCATTCGAGGAACACAAAGCACTTTCGTGATCTAAAAGCTAAGCCGACTCGCAGACTGAACAACAACATGCATAAAAGTGGAACTTTCTATCGGGGTTCAGAGTCCACCCCTTCCTATTCCTCGCGGACACAGAGCGTAGCTAACATCGTGGGACTCCAGCGGATTCTACGAGGATCATCTTTTGAATCATTAGTTCGGGAGCAAGGCCAGCATGTGCTCCTGATGCGATTGCGATGGAATGAGCATTATCGAGGCTTGTCCGACGCCTCCCACATGGCTCTGGGCCTTGTAGAGAACACGTTTCAGGTCAATACTCGTCACCTCGACGTGACAGCAAATTCCACCTCAGCTCCTCATCTAGATGAGTGGGTGGTCGAGATCAGAGAGTTGGCGGTCAGTCTCAGAATAATCTATCTCGGTGGACGAATCTGCTGCGGATCGCGAATTGCAGTCGAGGGAACAGGGACGGGAATTCCCCAAGGCGATGATGAGCCCGAATGACATAATATGTCGAGATCACTTGTAATTTGTAGCGTCCTTCCCGGCCAACCAAACGTCTTTTCAGCGATGAGACTCTTCCCTTTAAGCCACTGAGCGGAGGAGTAAGAAAAGATTCGCAGCGGAGCAGGAGTCTACACCATAAGAACTCTCCGGGTGTCTTCTGGAGATAGCTCATTCTCCGCGAGATTCGAAAGTCTCGAGTAAAGCGCTTCGGAAAATTCCTGATTGGGATCGCAGTGTCCAGATTCGATTCCTCGTCAAAGATCTCTGAGTAAACATTGTTTCCTTCACCGCTTCTTCCGGCGTCGACTGAGAATAACTTTGAAACGGGTCGCACGTATGCAGATCCGGCCGCGGGCGACGTGCCCATCGAGCCAGTGAATGTGACGTGGGGCGTCTGAGAGATCCCGATTCTGGGAGGGCCCCACGGGGTTCGGATTGAGTATTCAAGCTGGAAAGTCTCCCGCAAATACTTCAGCACAATGTTTTCTGAGAATCAACGGAAAGCCATCCGAGACGATTTCTCAGGCGGAAAGCATCAGCTCACCATCGAAATGGCGTTATTATGACCCATGCAGAATGGCGTCATTTCTCTTGCAACCGGCCGTTCGATCAGGAAGAGACCGGGTTTCGAGCCGGAATCAAGCTCTACGAGTTCATTCCTGAGAATTAGGTTCCTCCCCGTTCCTCCTTCCCGCGGCGGAACCCCAAAGCAGAATCGCGCCGCTCTGTTACGTGGTGGAGGCTCTCGCCTGGCTTTCTAGATCAAGAAGCGTTTGAGTTTGGATGGGTATGGGAGAGCTTGGATCCGCATGTCGCATGCCCGAAAATAAGGGATGGAGAGACCAAGTTGACCGCAGAAGTCGAGCGATGATACCCCCCCCCCCCCCGACTCCGGTCGACGGGAGCCGACAGGTTTCTTTCGCTGGAGCTCATGATTGTGCTCGATCCATATCTCGCAAGTCTCAGAACCGTGTTTTCTTTTCGTCTTTGTAATAAGATTTCCATTTCCGTTTCGATAAGAACTTGATGGGAATCGCTGCCTCCTCTCGCCTCTGTCCGCGCGCTTCTAATATTCGACTGGCGGGGCAGAATATCCATTCGATAAGTTCCGTTTTCACGCTTTCATTGTCCTTTATCCCGGGCTCCCTCGGACGACACGTGGAGGCTCATCCGCAAGCAGAGGATGGTTCTATGGAAGACCCCCTTATTCGAGAATAACACGATTCCCCCCTCTGGCGGGTCCGACTGAACTTATCCTGATTTGATTTCTATACATATACAGGAATGAGGGTGGCACGGATTCCGCCTCGTCTTCAATTGTTGCAAGAACGTAATGTCCGTCTGCACCAGAATGACGTCAGCGGATCACTGCGCGAGAGCTTCCTTCCTTTTTTTGTGGAGGAGTGGAGCAGCTCCCAGTTGAATGGTGAGCAGACTCCTCGGAATCCCGGCATTCGGCGCCCAGATTTCCTCCAAGTCTGACAGGTACCATGATTCGCCCGCTGAGTGGATTCCCAACTCGTCTCGAGTCATTGATGCTCGGAGAGGGCAAGCGATGGATCGGAAGAAAAAAATGGAAGGAAGAAATGAAGGCGTAAAACCGCGAACATGATCCGGGGCATGCGAGTCCTGATTGGTCGATGCGGATCGTATCCGGACAGGAAGGCGAGCCGAGGAATGCGGAAACGAATCATCTTCCGCGATTCCCACGACTAATCCGGACCCGTTCTGCTCATCAGGATGAAACAATGATATTGTTTTTTTCCTACAGGTGCCTCGGGACCGGATAATCTCGACCCCTGGATCCCGAGCAGGCTCAGCCAGCACGTGATATCAGCTTCGATGCGAGCCGCGAGACTATAGGAGTTGGACGGACGGATTGTACAGAGATTGGGTCCACCCTCGAATAACGGTTCGCCTCGTATTAGCCCAAGTTTGTCTTGGAGCAAAGAAAAATGGAAGGGGTATCCATTTTCACGAATTATACTATTAAATGTATTTACAAAATGGCACGTCTCCCATTTGAATCTCTCAGAAGGCATTCCTAGATTGAACAAGGCCCGAGTCGATTCGAAAGAGGGTCGCAGTCTCTACGGCACCGATAGCTCTCCGACCGTTTTTCGCAGCCCTGATCTCGTTTGCTGCCGCTCGGGATTAGGTATACCGACATCACGAGATCTATTACCTACATTCCGTCGAAGCTCGATTTTGAGAGAGTTTGATTGAGATGATGCATGCCGCCTGACCAAGGTGACGAGCGGAGGTTTCGAATATCGGTTGTCGGGTGAGCTCAAGCCATAACTATACATCTATGGAAGAATTCCGGCGGTACTTCCCGCTCGCTCTTGGAATCGGCGCTACCGGACGGGTAAACTCATTGAGATGAAGAAAACGCGTAGATTGTAGATTACCTTCTGCGCGGCAATCTGTATGCCTTGGACGGTATGTATGGTAGAAGTCGAAGCGAAATCGAATGCATGTGGAGCTTTTCATCACATCGAAGATGAAGCCCCGGACTTCGCTATGATTGATGCCGCCCCACGGGGTATCCACGCGTACCCCGCACGGAGCGCTTCCGTTCTCGTCGATCGAACTTGTCTCGGGCAATGGATTTCGGCGGAGTAAGTATGTAATACATTCCCCGCGGGGGGATACTCAGGGATGAACTTTCGGCCGGAGCAGGTCATTGATCCCGGCACTAAGCCCGGATTTCGTGCAGCTCGAGAGTTTCTCCGTAGACCTTCCGGGGACGATCAGAAATGGCTTGACTACAACTCGACCGGGATCTGCGGCAAGAGCGAAATTCCCAGTCCCGGCCGTCCTGCTGACGGAGACCGAAACGGAACAGTGCCGGAGATATCTGATAGGGAGAGCAAGGTCGTTGTTTTTGAGATTTATCACCAATGGCTCAAAAAGAGGAATTATTTGAAGAGCGAGAGCGGCGAACTCCTGATGACCGCTATCGAAGGTGTTGGAATAAGAGCATTGACGAGATCCGCTCAGTTTTTTCATGTCATCCACCGGGCTCAAAGGCGATTTTCGCATTCGCGAACGACAATTATGAGGAAAAAGAATAGTGGAAGGCAGCAGAAGAGAGTAGGCCGACATGAAAAAGCTAAACAGAGTGATCGTTCTAGTTGAGCCTGCGATCGAGAAAGCAAACGAACCAGCACCAGGAGGGTCGTACCTTGAAAAAAAATCATAATCACGAATATCGATTCACTGATCTCTCTCGGATCTGCGAGTTGGATGTCATCATCACACTCTGAATTCGGCTCGAATGATGCACTGAACATGATTGGATCTCGCGATTCGGAGGCGGATCGTGGAAAGCTCATCAAATCCTGCGCGCCTGTTTCGATTTGACAGACTCATTTTCAATACGATAACATGCATGATAATGACTTCCTATGAAACTGTCGAGTTACGCCTCCCCGTTGGTATCCATTACGGCGGGGAAAGCATCAAGAATTTGATTCATCCATTCTCATGGGACCGGTGCTCGATGAAAACCCTTTTCCGGCAAGAAACATAGGGCTCTCTTCTTTTTCCGAACGCCTGAATCGGGCTTGAGCTCTCTGTACACCGCCGAGCTTGCCGTCCGCAAACCTCGGCCGGCTGGAACGGTTGACGTGGGGGTCGACAGCTAAATCCATTCTCGGACACAGCTTCCAATGGAACGAGCCCGCTTTTGACCCTCTGAGGAGCATTTTGCGGAAACGCACTTGGAGTCGCGCACTGACTATTGGCGTTGGATTGGCGTGCTCTGCATCCGAGCTGTGTACGATCGGCGTGCATCTCCTCACACTCCGGATAATCACCTCGTATCGCTAGTCGATGCGAAAGTTTGTTTGTCCGCGTCTCTTCTGAGTACTCAAAGCATCGCATTAGGAAAATCCTGTCTGGGGCCAATCGTACACTGCACATGAATCGAGACTGAGGCTGACTTGCTCCTGCGGAAAACGGAATATTCCTAATAGACTGAGTCACGCGATCATTCACACGAGACAGAGAGATTACACTGCAACATGGGATCGAAAACGGGATGTTTGCGAAGTGCAGCAAACTATTAGCGATCCATTCGGCTAATGATGAAACATGCGAGCTCTAGCATTATCCACACCGTCGTCTTTTGTGTCGCTCGCAAGTTTTGGCGAGGAAAAATAACCGAACCTGGCGGGGGAAAGTCCTGGCATTATCATGCACAATATTTAAGTCGGGCTTTCTGACGCTGCACAGCCCCGCCTCGTGACGCGATATGACCCGTAGAACCGAAAGCTTGTCTGAATTCTATCCTGTATTATCCCGCCTAAACGAGACTTGACTTCTATGACAAAATAGGTACCGGGAATATTCGAATAGACGTCCAGTCTCCACTGAGCGGGCACCCTCGATGGTGTTAATACCGGTAACGAGTCGCGAAAAGCCGAAAATTCCTCTCGCCGCTCGTCTTTGAGAATATTAATCAATGGGCAAGTTACGGATCGTCGGAATATAGACGGGGATGCCCTTCAAGTCGAACCTTAAGGGTACGTTGTGAGAAGAGCCGGTCCTCCTGGTCAGAAGTTGGTCGATATTCCCCTCGCGACACTGCTCGCTCCTCATTATCGCGGCGGATAGGGCTCCTTCATTAAATCTCGGTCATAATCACACTGTGATACGAGCTCACGGACAGCTTAAGTCTGTCGAAAATGCCTTTCAGGCGTCGATTGAGTCACGTCTCCATGCCGTTCGCACCCGCTGAGCTCCAGAGTTTCTCTGAACTCAGCGATCGACGGAAATATTCCCATGAGGCCCAGGGAGAGACTTGAGGTCAGAACTACGACTGGGCAACCCCCCGGTGGATTGCCCCATCTGCAGAGCACCCAAGAGTATTGATATGACTCGGGTCGCCGTCATCGCGGCGATTTCCGATTCCATGATGATTAGTGTCTTACATACTCCCTCTTCTCTGTTCGTCCGTGGAGCGCTCTCCGCTGCCCTCTCCGATTTCCAATGCATACGTATACCTGCAAGCATCTGTGACGTCGTTGGAGCGGCATTGTGCCGTCGACGAATGTACTATGATCAGAACTTTTGTTTCCTATCGGTGGTCGCCAGCAACAGATCGACGCGGCGATCAAATCAGGCTTGTCAGCATGAAAGCTGTAAAATTTATGATCTGAAGGCTTTCTTCATTCTTTTCGATTTTCCATTCCACGCCAGCGCGAAATCATAGCAATGATGTCATCGGGAGCTCCAAGAACTCTCACGTTTCGCAATCAAGAGCCTCAGCCACAATGCACGAGCGATGACTTGTACAAATGGGGCGCACATCTTCGACGAATATACTATGTATATCGACGACCTTGTCGCTCCCCAATCCTATGACCCGCTCAATCACTGGCTCGCGAGGTCAGCACGATTCCTGAGCAGAGATCGGAGAGAGCTATTTGTGAGCGATCGATGCAGTAGACTGATAGCGTACTGTAGCGGTGTAGATGTCTTGACCATCTCGTCGCCATCGGCATCATCCGTCTTTGAGCGGCTGTGGTTAGATTTCTTTCCATCGAGGAAATCCCTTCATTTTCCGGTTTCCCACAAGTGACTCTATCGGAATCGACTTCGCGGCTGTTTATGATGCCGTAACGTTTTTCCTCCTTGCTGCGATATCCCAATGAGGCTTTCGGGCCGAGAGGATCGATGCCCCCAATCGATTCGGCAGATCCGAGCCCCGAAACACCGCTGAGGATCTTCTCGATCATTTTGACAGAATAATCAGGAACTTCAGATACGAAACTCCCAATGCCAACCTCGAGTACCCGTATGATTATCGTGGAGGTAGTGAATTATGGGTAAAAATTTAATCATATATAAAATATAGATTCTCCGGAGGTACATGGAAAATTTTTCTGCGCTTCACCTTTATAATCAAAACCGCTCGACTCGCGTGAATATTTTTATTTCACCTCCGTTCCTTGCCGGCTTCGTCCTTGATCCTCATTCTCAACGACGTGTGATGTATGCTCAACGGGGGAATACTGTCATGTGAGCGATAATAGGAAAAAGTTTTCGTAAAGAACAATCAGGTACATACTACGAAATCCACATCGGACCGCTGCGTGGCACAAAGTCAGCCTTGAGAATTCGCGTCGTCGCTTGCTAGAAGCCATCGATGTCGACAGCCTCACTTCAGCCGCAGCTGAACCCTGACCCTGCGTCTTCGGACGAAATAAAGAATCAATTGGAGGAGCAGCGGCCATCCCAAAATCGCGGCCATAACATGCGGCTGTATCCCCCCGAAGAAACTCCACCGTCCCGAGCGCTGTTCGTGGAGGGTCCGTTCCAAGTTATCCAGACGCCTGACAACCTCGTCCATCGTATACTGCAGTCGCACGACGGCGTACGATAGATTATCCACCGGCTGGACGTAACCTACAGGATGATTGGGATTACGACCTCCTCCCGACGCTCGCGAAGCGGCCCCATGAGCACAGAATTCCCCCGGCCACGGGCCTCGGTTTGAATGTGAAGCTTGATCTCTGCCCGACGACACGTAATATCCAGAGGGGGGCGGCGGCCCTGCTTCTCTTGGATCGCCACCTCCAGCTTTGATGATGTGGCTGTCGTCGCGTCCGGCCGCGCCGACAGCATTGTTCCTCGAGTTTTTGTAGATCACAGATCGGCTGTTTACAATGTCCGCTTGTTCTGGGCTGTTGCGTTCGGCCTCGATATTATTAAACGTGTCCGAATACTCTTCGTCGGATTCGTGACCGTCGATCTTCTCGATATCGTCATCCGAAGGACTTCCCCGATTGTTGTCTCGGAATTCGGCCGGAACATTATCGTAGTTGATGGAGTTATCGCTTTCGAACAATGGCTTGAAGAGGCCAATGTGTTTGGGTTCGGCATACGACAGCGCTTCCTGAACTTCGGCAGGAGTCGCGTTCGCTTGCAGTTGCTTGATGGTGTCCACGAATTCCGAGACGTATTGCTGCATGGCGGTTTCTTTCTCCATTGCACCGAGCTTTTGCCATGCATCGTATTTAGCCCGACCCACGATGTCCCAGAAAGCGGGTCTCGCTCCTTGACAGGGACCTGTCGTCGCCTGCTTGTAGTACGAGTAGAACGTCAGTTGCATCGAGTACGGGGGCTGGAAGCTGCCGTTTTTCGGGAGACTCCGTATAATCTCCACGGCAGCTTTGAAACGGTCATTCACACTCATTTTGGTCGAAGGGATGCACAGAATGTATCCGGAACTTCACTTTGACTCCGGAGACGTGAGCAACAGTAGTGTCCTTCGCCACGAGGAAAATCCCTGAATTGTGGAAGTGATGGAATTCTGAGCGGCCGCTCGTTTCCGACGGAGCCCAGCCGTCGGTTTATCCGACTCGCTGACAGCGGGGGACAGGTCGGGGATTCAGGATCCGTGGGGTGAACTGCGATCACTCAGGTTGCGCTGGTTCAGAGACCGAGAGAACAGGTTCACTTGTCTCCGTGAGCGAGCCGGTCCGTAGTTTCACAACGTTTTAAACGAAGTCCACATCATCAGCTGATGGAATTGTTTGGATTTAAGATCACTCGTCCACACTGTCCGCTAGGTGCACTGACAAAGGAGGAAGCAGCTGGCGAAGTAGTCAGGCCACCCGCTGCTACGAGGCAAGCAACGCACAAATAGCCGTCGCAGCGATAAGCTCACGCAGAACCGATGTTTTAGAAGAGACTGTTTTGATCGTCTTCGTTGTTACTCGCTAGAACGCCATTTTGTCTCACCGTCGAGCCAGGGAGAGGGGGATGCCACGAAATCTGGGACGGCTGTTGCCGGGGAGCGTGTTTTGGTGCGTGAGCGAGCAGCCGCGAAACCCGCAGCGCCAAGCTGAAGACGACGCGACGCTCACGGCCGCAGCTGATCTGCGGCTGATGGTCGATGCGACTGGTATTCGAAAGGGCGTCGACCCGCTGCTTGCTCTCGCAGCTGTTTACACCCGAAACCTGAGCTATGCCTCATTCCTTCACGAGATTCTCTTCGGACATCGTCGGCGTCGGTTCTACGAAATCTCACAGAATTCTTCTGTGCTCTGGATCGCGACGAACATTTTACACGAAAGAGAGGATTGACATCAGAGGCGGCACGACCACTTCTTCATTAGTGTCCGCTAATTCGACGGAGACTGCGCATGAGAGAGCGATTCATCAAAACCCCTCTTCTTCTTCTTATGACCCAATGAGCTGATGTATCTCCCGCGAGCATTCCGAAATTCTCTTCATGGGTGCACAATGCAAGCAGGCCCACTGAGATTCCATCAGTTTAGTCACGTCTAACCATCGCTATGATTCGGAGGCAGATCAAAGAGCGTAAGGTTCGGGAAGTGAAATTTTCCGCCAACTCCACAAATCCAGGATGCTTTCGTCGAAGTTCCGGGATCATTTATGACTCCTTCCCCCTCTGAGCGTGATTCTAACGACGGCAAACGCCAGCGCCGCGGTATCTGATGGAGTCCCGATTCGCTTTTTGGAGACATTTCATGTACCTACCTACCCAATGAGTCCCGCCAATGTGCCACTCCGGAAGTTTCCTCGTTACGCGTCCCTCCAATGCGACCTACATTGAGGAGGAATCCCGTTGAACGAGGAGTGAAGGCGGAGCGAGGCTCGGTCGTACGCGAGAATCTTCATGAAGAAGATCTGCTGAGATATACCCGACGCTACGGGCTGGTGGGCAATTTCGGAGAGATCCAGGATGTCCGAGAAGGATCCTTCTCCTATCCAATGAGAGTCCGGGGCTCAAACCTTCGATCTGAGAAGAAATAGAGCATGATTCCAGAACTCAGGAGCAATATCCGGGGAGGGTCGACTCGAAATCCTCACCGATAAGCCCCAGCCCCCTGTTGGAAGCT
This sequence comes from Galendromus occidentalis, assembly GCF_000255335.2. Classification (NCBI taxonomy): domain Eukaryota; kingdom Metazoa; phylum Arthropoda; class Arachnida; order Mesostigmata; family Phytoseiidae; genus Galendromus; species Galendromus occidentalis. Next base: position 86,436 of record NW_003805470.1, on the reverse strand, counting down.
ATCTTTTTGCGGGCATTCGGTCGAGAATTTTCTCGGCCGAGTTACCAGCTAGATGTTAAGAACGATCAGCAGAGGTTGAGCTACCGGAAGCGATTCCTGACGTGCGTCAAAACTCGCGTGCTCGGATGGACCATATCGTTTTCAGCGATCTCATCGCACCAGCCGCGTGTCTATGAAACGTGACCTCACGGGGGACTTCGAGCCTCTCCGATTTGAGAAACTAATCCACGAACAGATCTAAATCAGATTTTCGATTGCCGTTCCTCTAGGTCTTCGGAACGATTGCTGCCCAGAACTTGTCTCAAAGAAATGTACGAATCCCGGACTCAGCACCGAGTCAGCAGAGGGCACGACAAGTTGTAGCTCTCACAATTCTTTCGATAACTACACATGGGCTGCATCTGCTGCCTCCTAGGAGAGGGAAGGTGGACAGGTAATGGTGGGTCGGAGTCCGGACTATCATCCTTCAATCTATCGCATTCGTGCACAACGGAGGAGCACAATGCAGCAGGATCCCGTTCACGCCAGAATCACCATCACGAGAAGCCTTCCCCTTCGGGAGGGTATTTTTTCCTTTCTAACGTTTCTGGAGTAAATTTGAGTTACCTAGATTGAAAATTGAAATTGGCACCAAATTCTGGGAAGCCTGTCATTTTCCGCACGATGGCCGTGTATTCATCCGGTTGACATATCGGGTCATGCGGTGACGGAAACCTTCATCTGGATGCAGTCCGTGGTTGCGTGATTGTCTTGCTCCAATCGCTATAGAACACTATCGCTTAACGAAGGTTAACCAGAATTCACAATTCGCAATTCGCTCTTCGCCATGGAATGGAGCGGGCTATCACTATTCGGACGGTTCACGCAGAATACGTCATCGGGTGTCGGATCGACGAGATTGTCGATCGAGGATATTCTGATGCCTGATCAGAGTTGGGCGATTGTGATTTGAAATTGACATACATAAAGCTCCAACTGACGCTCATAGCCTTCGGGAAAATGAGCGGTCGATAGAAGCGACTATGGTTGATTCTCTCCGCCGCTCGATGTGGGATTCATGGATCCCGTCTGAAAACGCTCCGAACTATCTGGGACGTCGAGCTCTCGGAGGATATTTCGCGAAAGAATCGGATAATTTTTGCCTCGTCGCGGCTGTAAAGATAGCATCGTCAGAAATGAAATTCTGATCCTTCCGACGCCGATCGGGTCTTCCCCATGGTTAGAAGAAAAGCTTTTGACATCATGCGGCGGCGAACCTCGCAACGAAATTTCAGAACCAGATGAATGAAGGGTTCGAACGCCGCGTGAAGTTTCGCGAAGCCAAGGCTCTTGAAATTTGAAGACCGATGAAGATTCAGAAGGGTCGATAAATCTGGCGGGCTTGAATAATATCCGAAATGAATGTTCTCCGAGCCAGAGTAGGTCCAGAGCGGAAACCTATCGAAGACGCAGCCGTCCGAGTCCAAATAGAAGTAGCGGGCCGTCGAAGGCTCTGCCATGGAAGGTCATATTTGATCGAAAAAAATTGGCGAGATTCCTGCCCACGCACGGTCAATTCGGGATCGACTCAGACTGCGTCCGCGCTTGCTCGAATCGTGCCGTGCACTCGCATACGTCGGGGAGGAATCAGTGTGACCCCCGGAGGAACGACCATCAGAAACGAGAAATTCATGGTTTCCACTCGTGATATCGCCAAGACTTTCATCTCCGATTTCGCATGCATCGTAGACGCGTGTGCCATTGACAAAAAAAGATATTCGAAAAACTCCGAATCGAGCCTTGGAACATGCTCTCCAGCCAGTTCCATCCGATACCACGAGAAGAACGATCGAAGGCTCTCGCAAAACTCTTCCGTATGATAATCACCAGAAGATCTGTTGCCGATTATCCGCAGGATTTCGGTGGCATCCGGCTGGAATCTGTAGTGAGAGCTGATGCGGCTCCGAACGGATGTTGAATACCTGTACTAACCTCATATTTGGCATTGGGGTAGTCGGGCTTCGGACTGAGGAATTCCTCGTTGACGAGGTTAATCCCCTTCCGAGACGAACCTCACGTTGCTCCTGGGGACCGTGCGTCACTATCCTTGGCCGAGAATCACTTTCCGTGAGTCAGTTTCCGACGAGTAATTATATATCCGAGCCTTTCCTCAGGCGGGAGGACTGTGTTCATTTCGACATCACGGAATGCTGCAACCACTACCTGACGAAGTTCGAGTCTATTTCCAAGAATTTCCACCGGGATAGAATCGACGAATCTCCATAAGATTATTCCGCGTGGCCCAGCGACTACTGGGTATTTCCATAAGATAGCAAAACACAGAACTGCTAAGCTGAGCTCCGGGGGGACACAATTTTCGGCGGAACAAGGCAGCGAAAGATAATGTCGGCGGATTCCGGTGATTCTCTGGGGAAAATTTCCGACTATTCCATCGCGAACCTACAGATCTCTTCGCGAGCTGTGAACGCCTCCATGGAAGAAGACCGAGCTTGCGGAGCGGAATTCGTTTCGTCTCTTTGAAGGATCGTTTCCATTCTACCCAGGATATCCCGGCCGAGTGCGAGATGGTCTGCGGGGGATGAACGTCTATTGTGAAGGGGACTTGTTGATTTCTCTACGCTTTGAGTCGAGCTCCAGGTTTACATCTTCGGCAACAAATGCCAAAGTCGGATTTCCGAACATCTCATATTTCGGATCGCTTGGAACAAGATTGTCGGTCAGAGGAGAGCGAACCTTTATAGACTTCTGAGACCTTTCAGGGAGACACTGAGATGACGGGGTAGGACGTTCAGAAAAGAGAAACTCGAGGAAATTATAGTTTCCGATAAAGGGAAACAGGTCTCGATAGCACATACATCTGAATCCGATCAACGATGCGACATTCCATGCAAGCGAGAACTGACAGTTACCTTCCACGACGCATTTTAGGATACATGAAACTCTGGAAATCTCGACCTCAGCGGTGCTTGGTCGGATCGACACCCTACGGGACATATATACGAAGCTAGAGCTGGGAATTGCCGAACGATCCGATCTTGACTCACATGGACCCTCGATGCTCTTCTTCGAAGGTCTCGCTGACTCGTACGTGTGTCGATGCGCTGGGATTACACGTCGAGCGTTCCTCAGGGAGTTTATGCCTGGGCATTATATTGAGTGTTCGCAATCTGCCTCGAGTAAGAGACGTCTTCGTGTCGGTACGGATGCCTATCGCCAGCTCTTGAAGGTAAATATTCGTCGAATGTAGAAATATCCTATCTTGGATGCGACAAGATGGCACGATCCAATACAGAAGTGCTCTTCAATAAACGGAGCTTCAGGATCTCGGTTCTTCTCATATGTTGTGAGATTCTGATGAGAGTTGATGAGGAGAGAGAAAACTATTCCGAGAACACCACCATGAGCATTTTTACTTGGGCGATGAGGGTTCCCCGATGGCTCAAAGCGAGCCAACCCTTAGCCATAAGGATCGAAAGGCTTAGGCTTAGACATGGGACATCGGAGTTCGGGAGACGAGGGCTTATGAACAATTTCTCGGAAACTGCTCGAGGATATCAGACCCTCCGGCCAGCCCCTGTCCCCCGCCCCGCAGGGATCTGCGGAATTCCGCGAGCTCCATTTCCCTTTGCTCCAAAACCGTGCGATACACAACACAGGATATCCAAGCGAAGTTGATGAGCGACTTTGGAGAAAGATGCCTACATGAGTCGCGCGATCGTCGGTAATCTCCGCTCCCCGTAGTTGCTCCGAAGGCCGAGAAGCTCTCAATTAGTGATCCCACACAAAAGGAGACGGGGAATATTGACGCGCAGATTCGCTCTCCACAGGGGTACGACGGCGTTACGAATGCTCTGGACATTGACTCAATAAAGCTTCCGCGCGTTTCATATCTCTCAGCCGTCAGCAATGTAGTGAAAACAGCACATTATTCGAAGTGGCTATAAAAGGGAGAACCACAAACACATCGGTGACTACCTCCCCATGATACATAGATGAATCGATTTTCATTCGCTCAGTGATTATAGGCGACCTCCATGAAGGGCACGGCCGGCGCGACCTCGGAGTGGTCTGCCCCGAACGTGATTTCCCTCCCCGTCGGAGTTTCAGGGGGAATTCGCCTGTTGATCGACGCTCCTCATCCAATGGAAGATGAGTCTAGCGATGGAGCCTTACTTCGACTTCCATCCAACCGTCCTTAGGCGGTCTAAGGTCTAACAAGGAAAATATATAATTATTATATAGCTATTATTATATTATTATATTATTATAGTTATTATTAGTTATCAAATATATAGTTATTGATTATATCATCATGGTGAATTTTTTCGCTTGATTTCAACTAGATCATAACACGTGCGAACTTCAGGCTCATGAGTTTTGAAATTACCGTCTCTAATCGCACCCGTAGCGAAGCACGGGTAGGATGGGCTAGATTGCAAGGGATTCTCGTCAGCACGATCATTCCTCGCGGAGGGCCATCGTGACGTTGTCCGAACATGCGGCAGGGCACGTCAAATCCTGTCTCTGACTCAATATATTGATTATCTTCGCCAGGAGCGAGTTCATACGTCAAGATGCGTCTCTGGATGTAGCGCGTCTTGATTTCCCATACAATCGCGCGGGGAGCACGTATAGCATTGAAATGCCGGCTAATTAGGCGCAGCTCTTCAGAAGAGGGAGAATTTGATGATATGTATGGCCCCAGTCAGTGATCCGGCTCATCGTGAATCAGGTCGATGAGCTGGACTGAGCTGAAGGCCTTGTGTATGGAACAAATATCTTCGAGCAAACAAATCGCTCCCTCCGCCAGATTCGCCTCTGAGGCATCGAGAGGAAGCTTATTCTCATGGGAATGCGGTCCCGTATATTCCGGCACCTAAATGTGTAGGTTCCGGAGTATGGAAGAAGCGAATGAGCAGACGGGCAGGCTTCAAGGGGAGATAATTCGCTTAGAAACGGTACATATTGTGAGATCGACCCAAGCTCGAATTTGCCTCGAAACGAACGTGTAGCTCTAAGTTATCAGACAAGTCACTAAGTATGTCTTAGCAAATATAATCAGAGGGGATTATTGACACCATTCCCGGTAATAGGGAAAGGGATTTTCTTGCCCGACAGGAAATGCTAGGTTCCGGAATCGAGCGGAAGTAGTGAGTGGAATTTGAGGAGACGGAATCACAATTCGAGACGCTTGAAGGTAGAGATATAACTGCGGAGACCCATCTCGCGAATGTCCCGATAAACCCTCGGAATCTGCACATCCTCCTTCTGACGCAGTGATCGGATCCGAAACACTGCTTTACGAACTCTGTCTTGGAACTCCAGGGCGCCACTGGAAGGAAGGGAAGGCACCTGTCGCATTGATCGTATATATTAGAGCGCCTCCTTTCCCTTGAGCGAGGAGGCATCTGATTTATGGAAATCCACTGCGACTAGATCGTTATGTCTCCGCCGCTGGCCGTGTTGCGCAGGATCTGTGGAGCTTGACTTCTATCTCGAGATGCATTCCGTGAGACTACTCCGCGCATCGGATAATCGCGTACTTTAGATTCGTTGGAGTCTCGGAGCTCGGCTGTCCTCAAATCTCGGGGCAGCAATACTGGGCTCGTTACAGTCGATTCCGCGCCGAGCTCGGATAACTAGAAGCTTCGGGTTACAGAAGTCATGGATTGAAATACGAGTCCCGCGAGGGCCACCTCCTAATAATCTTCCGTCAGTTCGATGTGGGGAAGTCTTCCGTTGCGGTGCACACAAGACCGGAGCTGTCATCGGTGATTTCCGAGATAATGAGATAAAGCGACGCGGCATATGTTCCCACGAATCGGAGTCTGATATGCTCCCCGGCTCCTACTCTTCCTCCTGTCCCGATGACGTCATGCTCCCGCGGCGGAAAAGTTATTTAACGAGTCAATAATTCCGCGACTTGATATCCGGTGCGATAATGATCGGATCGCAGCGACACCTGCGGAGGCGCCTCGACAACTCACCGAGCTCCGTAGACTGCAAGGAGAACAAGCCCCGAGAGCCCAATGGAGAGGAATAATCCGCTGGATGAGCCGGGGAAAATACGGGAAGTCTCGACGGTCCACGACTACGGCCCCGACTAGGCTCGTAATCGTACGATGAAGCTAATGTCGGGCCTGCATCTCGCTCTGGAGGAGAGAAGAGCTCTAATATACTAGTTACGAAAACCTGAACACTGGCAGCACAGAAACGTCAATCGTGGGTCGAGCTGGTTGATGAGGGTCTAATGGGGTGGAAACCTCGTCGGTTTATTGATCGGATGGTCTAATTTGCGAGGTAAGTTCCGTCTCTGGATGAGAGTTGTGAAGACTAAACCATTTTTTTCGCACGGATAGAAAACTCATTCTGACCGAAATTGAAGACTCTCACCATCCGGAAGAGATGGTATATGGGACGAGTCATTATTCGTGAGAGAGATGTATAAACTCTACTCGTGTTCATTTCGCCTCGCTCATTAGCGCTGAGTATGATCTGCGGGCTGCTGGCATGTATTCGCGTCGAGAGGAATGCGACTAGCCGAGAACAGGACTTTGGTCCTCCAACGTTAGTGGATCCAGCGAAACAGCAATGCCGACTCTCACTGACCCTATGGTGTCCGAAAGCTTAGGGAGCAACTTCGTCGAAAGTTTGAAAGTGAAACCGAGCCTGCCAGATGCACAAGCGTGCAACACTCATTTAGAGCGGTATACCCCGCCGAGAGATTTTCGGCCAATTTCGAGGAACGTAAGACTCGGGGAAGGGAGGGGTCATGTCTCACGAGACAACTCGGAGGTTGGGCAGGTGCAATCTCTCAAATCTTGACTGGGTTTCTCCGTACTCGACTGAAAAAGGAGAAAACGGGACGAAGTTATCATTTTCCACTGAGGGTACGAGGCAGCTCCCTATCGAGTATGGTCGGCCTCTGCGGAAAGGCAGATAATCAGGAATGAAGAATCTCCATCATGGGTCGTACCTACTCGGGTAAGGTTTGGAAGCTGTCGCCGGCGTCTTTTGAGAAGATGGGTTCAATTACTCTCACTTATGCTACCTGAATGATGTGCGCTAGGACACGGGCGTACTCCGATAGACGAGCGCCTGTCGCAGAAATTCCGAAATTCATTTCACTTCTCATCATGAGTTCGCGAGAAGATCTACGTGATAGCTGGGCATGGGAACCTTATCCACTGCAATATCATCCCTGGAATAGTTTGCTCTGGGAGGATTGATCCCGCCGGCCCTGACCTGTATTAAAAAGATTAATGTGTATATACTCATGGTAATCATATTGAGGTACGAGGAGCTTGAGTTGTGCATCCATACCATATCGGAGTTTCACCCCAAAAAGCAGTCTTTCCGGTTCCTCCCCGATCATCTGCTGCCCGTAAAAAGTGTCATGGAATGTCTCCACCTCCCGGGGTAACGTTAGACCCCGGTCGAAGCCAGCACGTCTCGTGGAGTATCATCGCCACCAACTCCTTTCTCGAGAGAGTTTCTAAGGCTGGCTCGGAAGATCTAGACTCCAAACTGAAGAATTTCTCACTTTAATATCGTGTTTTAAGTCTTCAGGTGTGATTCAAAATCATATCCCGTCTGCTGCCGGATCCGTAGCTTCCGCGGTGTGTTGAGCCGACCGGAAATCGCTACGCCAAATCAAATTATGCCTCACGGAGCTCACAGGAGCAAGCGAGGAAGGCAATCAACACTATTTTGTTGACTCTACGCGTGGGGGAGGGCGTGGGATCCGACCGGGGAGGAACTTACGTTGACGTAAATAATGACGCATTTGATCTCTAGGTCTGCGCGCAAGTTCCCTGCTCGGCAAGCCTTCATTCGAGCCGACGCGTCGAGTCGCGTTGATGGACACAGGAGTGCACTGAGCTCGACTGAAAGATCAGGGGGCCATGATATTAGGTTCAAGGCACCTCCCGACTCTCGCTGCCCGAATTCGAAGCTCCTTAACCTCGGGCCACGGATATTAAGCCCGCGAGATGCGAGCTTTTCCCCCTTTCCAATAACATGCGGGACCTGCCGCGTTGGAAAACTCCCGATGGAACTGACGGAGATCCCGTTAATGATTCGTCCGCCCAAGTCTTCAAGCATGAGCCCTGAATTCCTTCGACAATGTGCCGATGCTAGCGGGTCGGACGGAGAGGACCTGCGAGCCGCTGCGAATCGACCACCCCAGCAGCAGATTGTTCTGTCGAGTCCCCTGAGTGCTGAGGCCTTGGGAAGTATCTAGGCCCAGGGTTTCGAGCCTCAGCCGAAGATCGGGCGTAGAACCGTCGGAGAGGTATCGATTGAAAGTTAAATCAGCTCAGGCACCGCATCATAGCGTTATTCGCATCGCCACTCGCACACTGCCCGGTGATTCTGATCCCAACAAAGAGAGCACGATTCACACCGTATGTTGTCGTCTATCGGGCATTGAGCGATCCTCGAAGGCATACGCGCGCTATCGGAAAGCTCCTCGGGGAGTCGAGTGCGCGGAATGACTCGAGAGCACCTCGACTTGTGTCGGATCGTTTGAGCTCCATCTCCTCCGGGAATCTGACTGAGTTGCAGAATCTGCGCATACCTTTGTTGGATTATGGCATCTCTCCTCGATTCAATTCTCGACAGATCTTGTATGTGCTCAATTCGATGCTATCCATCCTTCGAGCGACGCTTGTCGAGTGCTGTCCGGCTGTAAGCCCGGACGAGGAGGCGCAGAAGCTCCAGCTAGATAAGAGCGCGAGGCTCCCCAGCCTCACCTCGGTGAATTCTCCAATGGAATTAATCACCTTAGAGTAACTCAGTTTCCGGGACTGGTCGCTTGCCCTCTCCCGAGGACCTTATCGGACCTGACCACTTGTAAGGCCTCTGTCGAATACCTGTTAATATTCTCGCGCTTGAATCGGCTCGCGCTCGAATCGGACCCGCGCTAGTGTATAACCTGACTTAGCTACCGTTGAAAGGTGAATACAATTGACCTGAAGGATCGAAGGAGCTCCAAGCGTTTTGAGTTGACATGTTTAATTAACCACGGCGGATCGTCCGCTTACTCCAGTGAAAATAATTCAAGTCGTTGAACGGGGCATGGAAGACGTCGGCTTCGTCGACTTCGAAACCTTCTGTCCCATTAATCGTTTGAAGAAGCTCCTCAGTTGATCGTCAAACAACAAGAGTATGATGGCAATCGTCACTGTGAGAGCGATCGTGGAAATGGCGAATGCTACACGCGTCTTTCGGAACTTCCGTCTATTTTTCGAAGCCCGCAGGACCTAGGGAGAAGGCAGAATGGATTTATGCGATACTCGTCCGGATTCCTCCGGGATGGGAGGGATTCCAAATCCCTTCCGATGAGAAACATTGGAGGGCTAAAGACGTTCAGAGTGACATCGTCCGCGAGATTCAAAAGCGGAACGTGCCGTGATCTTAGCGTTGAGCGGCCTTGGAGAAATGCTATCTGTGTCGCAGTTATCGCTTCGGAGAAGGCTTGTAGAGCCTTTGGGTCGACGCGCATGCTTGGCAGAGAGGCTAAATGATCTGGAAAGCCATGGGGTGACTTCACTCAAGTCCGAGGACCATCCCATGCGTCAAACAATTCGAGGGTCAAACGATTCAGCTCGGATAAAAATACCATTCAAATACATATGGAGACTTGGATGACGACAGAAGTGGGCCCCTTCGATCAAGGGGGGCCCGAAGCACATCAGGGTTTAGGTACCTACTCGGGTAAGGTTTGGAAGCTGTCGCGATCTGTCGTATCAGGTTCGTCCTGGCTAATGCTCATCTCACGAGAGGCGGTCGGAGCTCTTCGTTATCGTCGTGACTCGCTCCGGTCCATGTTCAAGGTCGAGCGGAAGGCTCTTCCGAGCCCCGAAATTCCCCAACCAAGAAACTTCTAGTTTATGGTGTGCTCCTTGAGTTCGAGTTGCGTTGCCTTCTAGCGAGTTCTTCCGTGCTGTGAAATATCGCGATCAGGCCGCGAACGCTCCTCTCTTGGGTCAATCGCGGAACCGTTTTGCTGCTGGGAGATTTCCTATATCGAGGAGTGTGAATTGCGAATGAGGAATAGTGGAGTTCGATCCCCGTCTGAGAATCTTCTCTCGGTCGAGTCATCGAATACGCATCGAATGCCTCACCCCGATGGTGCCGATCCGCTGGACTGGCTCTCGATCTATCAACTTATCTGTACCCATTCCAGAGGTCAGACCCCGCCGGCATGTCGACGTGAGAGTTCGGCCGAGAGCTAGGTATCCAGCGAAGTGCGCTTTCCGGAGAACGAGTGCGTCTGATTAGGTTTCGCATTCATCAACCGTATGCGCCCAGTCGCGAATCACGAACAGGGAGCTCTAGAGTAGGGCGCACATGTTTGCATCTAACGCGTGGATACATTGGGTAGAATACGAAGGAGTTCATACGATGAAGTGCCGATCGGAAGATTTTTTATTCACCTCTCTTCCCGTATTAATTCATTGCAGTCTCCCTGGGGTAGATGTGTGAGTTTTCTTTACAGAGCGTTGATCCCTCGATACCTGCTCTATATTTCCGGAGACCTTAGCACAATCCCACGGTGTGCGTCTTGGAATATTTCAAATGGCTTCTTACTCTTCAAGTCGGGAGGAATGAAAGAAATTCCGAAAAAAAATCGGATGGAATTCGACGTATGGCGAGACAAAGCTCAGCTAGAGCTTTTGACAAGTCAGTTCCTCTTTGGCAGACGGCGAAGAACGTGGGCATCCGATCTGATTGCTTAGCTTTCGAGACACTACCAAGGTGGGGGCAGCCGTCATCGAGAGCGAATCTGGGAGGGAAGTTCAGCTCTCGCGTGGCTTGACGATTTCGATGCTGGACATTCTGCGGTCCTCTCTCGCTGCTCCATTCAAAAATCCGCCCGGAACAGTTTTTCCAGTGGTCTGTCCCCGCCCCCCGAGAGGATCTGAAGAGAGTACCGCGGTCATTCGAGTGATGCTGAAAGTAATCTCCTCTGGAAGTCTCGTCCGAAAAATCCGCTCGGCATCCGTACATGACGTCGCATGTCTAATTCGGCAACACTTGTCCCCAGACCAGATAGACAGCGCGACATGGCGTCTGATTGTCTGGAGTGCTCACTGCGGCTCGGATGCACGATCCTGCTCCAGTGTTTGGTATATTTGTATCGACAAATATCGATGTATTCATATCGATACTCTCAAATCGCTTGATGAAAAGTTGATTCAAACTCAGTCGGAGGTTTCTGCGGCCGCTGAACACCAAGGTCTCCGTTCCCTAATAATTCGGGGCCTGCGAGATATCAGGGGTCCGAAATGGCGGGAATTTGCCGCATACATGGAAATTCTCGAACCAGAATGATCGACGTATTTATAATCCACGCCGAAACAACTTAAGGGTGTCGTTGGAGACTGGAGACTGAATTCGGTGGGAATCTGCCGTCTCCGGAAGCGGATGCCGCGATTGTTCATCCAGCGAGTAGATAATGAAAGCCGGCGAGAGAAGATTTGGAAAGGAAAAAAATTGTCAGCCTCGCGGAGTCTTCGAGACAAACGACGCAGCCGACCACCAGTCGAAAGATGAATCTGCAAACGATTCAGATCATCCATGCCGCTCGGAGCGCATATCGATGTATCGATATCGATCGATATGAATATATCGATATCGATCGATATGAATATATCGATATCGATCGACATGAATACATCGATATCGATCGACATGAATATATCGATATCGATCGACATGAATATATCGATATCGATCGACATGAATATATCGATATCGATCGACATGAATATATCGATATCGATCGACATGAATATATCGATATCGATCGACATGAATATATCGATATCGATAACGCATTCTGCTCCACGCATGTGCGCAGGGATGGAAACCAAACGTCTCGAATCAATTTCCTCGGAATTGAAGACTGAGAACGCGGTTCGTACTCCGATCGAGATACCGAAGAATCCAGGAGCCCCGGTAGCCCAGCTCGCACTTTGAAGGCTGGCGCAGCGCCGGCGCCGCCTACCCAGCGGAAATGGTATTTTTCCGGACGGCGATTATATGTACGGATCAGCGATTCTGAGGTTGTTGAGTCCCATCCGAAGGAAAAACAGAGCCGCTTACGCAATCCACGTAATTCTTGGGTCTATCCCTTGCGGAATAAATGTTTGTTGTAGAAATTTGTATTCGTCGCGTCCGCGAAGGAGAAACGGACAATTTTGGCCTTCGTATTGAAGAGGGCGGATAGGTCGCTCGTTCGATCAGCGATCGGTACAGCAGCTCGGTATGCAGAGCACGCCCGAGCGAAGTCGAGATAGAGATAAGTTGGAATAATAATAATAATCTGTAAAGGCGACGCAGATCGGAGTTTGAGGGAAACTGCCTCTGCCTTCATGGGCTGCTTCGGAAGGTGTCCGAGCCCACATTTGGGTCAGAGCGAGTGACATAGCATCGCAACGTATCGCTATGCTATATCTGAATAAAATTACTACAATCAATCGACTTCGACAGTCTAGCGCTTCCGATGGATCGAGAACCACTGTAGTTACCGTGGTCGGACCTTTATTCGATCTGTCAATCGGGCATGACAGGATATATGTATCGAGCTTTACGTTCCGTATGTAATCTTCTCCAGATATTTCCTTGGACTCGGCGGGAAACTCTGAGGATTCTCAGGCGAAACGGCCCGGCGTCCCGATACCCCTTCACTGGCAACAAGATTCCGACGCAGTCTCCAATCGTCGTTTGAGGTGTTCACTGCGAGAAGACCTGTCGCGCCCCCGTCTCGATGTAAATTCTGAGAATCCCCTCGTGAGCTGCCACGGCTACCTTGGTTCCCGGAATCGATAATGGGTGGGACCTCTAGGCCGAGGCGCCGTTTTTCTGCCGCTATCGCTCGAGGTAGCCGATTCCTGTGAATATTTCTTCCGTCCTGTCTTATGTGAGACGAATAAGAGCGCCCTTAGGGATGTGTGCACGCATGGAGTCAATCGACTCTGGACGGAGATGCTCAGCCAATGATCTGCTGCATGCTCTATGCTAGCGAGTCCGCGTCATCGTTTCGGACCGCTCTCGAGCTCGGTAACGGTTATTGAACTTCTCCGGAAGCCTCGAATTTTATTCGAGGGGAATTAGATGCGAGCTGGCGTGTACAGAATCCATCCCCTCGTCTTCGCTGACGAATCCGAAAATATCTCCGGCTCACCGACGGCATCTTCCACGGTGGCTTATTCACGGTGGGAGGGGGGAGAGACGCTACCTGTCTTCGATGCGTCGAATGCCTGCTTCGAGAGCTGGAATTACTCTCTGGACTTCGAGACCTTACTTTACGATGTCGCATCCTCCACATAAGACCAGAATCGGGCTATGACGCCCCTTACGTCTGCCGAAGAATGGCTCACCGGTGGCCTCCTCGCATGTATCACTCTGAGGAGGTAATCGACGGCGAGGAGTCCTCGGTTCCTTTGACGTCATCCGAAATTTGAGATTCCATGCGAAAGCATTGCGTTCGATGCTTTCCAACAAGCAGTTTATTCAACACAAAGTCATTGAGGGGACTCCGAGCGTGCATCAGCCAATGCATGAGACGCACCTACCGTCTATCGGTCGATCGTCGAACCGGAATCTTAACTACGCTCGACTCAGATCGGATAATCATTGAATCAGGAGCGTTGTGTCAGCATCGGGATGGGAATTATTCCTGCGTGTCGGATACATATTGGTAGCTTCTCCATACATGATAGTCGGGCGGACTTCTCGCAAGTTCTCCACGCACTCCATGACGACAATAACTTTCTTCAATGATAACTGAGACCTCATTACGAATTGAGGCACTCCCATCGTCGCATCATCGAAATATGATAAATTGTGGATGCGATCATACGCGGGTGCGAAGAGTATGAGATAGTAGCGGGGAACTTTGACCTTGAATATCGGTAGGGAACCTTCAAAGTCAAAGCCCCCCAACCCCAGGTCGTTCTGAGTCGACCGGAGCCCGGCCGGTACTCATATCTCACATGACTTCATACGGGAGGGGAGCTCCTGACTTCTGAGGCTCTGACATATCGCTTCGTGGAAATAGAGAGACAGGAAATTCTTCGTCATCCACCGTGCGACGCTCGGGAGCCATGTCCCGACGTTCGATACGATGAATGAAGAGTCTCGATGTGGCTCATTCGTCCCTTGGCTGATAGAGGAACTCAAAAACATCGGACCTCGAGGGTCGACGCACTCAATTGAGCGGACCGGAGACCTACAACAAGTGGAATCTTCGTCCTCACTCACCCTTTACACAATGGCTCTTCTCTCCCGCAACCACGGACTCTATCGAAGGGCTCTGATAATAATTATTCAATTTGGCTCGAGGGGAGGTGAAGCCTCCGCGGGGTCAGACCTCCACGGTCTGAGAGAGGAATACGACGTCAATTTTCATCGGAGAAAAAAATTATCGGATGATCTCTCGCTGAACACCGTCAGACTCTTTTCTGGGAAACAGGGTTGTAGCAGTAGTTCTGAGTTGTGAGCCATATGATACGCATTGAATGTATTCCTCCATTATGGAGAGGGGGCGGCGAATGCGTCAATTCATCACCTCGGCAGGGCATACACCCACTCTGACGGAGGCTATTCTTCTCCATAGCTTATGTGGCATCATCGTTAGGAAACAATGGAAGTTTCCCCGGAGCCTACGTCGCCGAGTTGATGAAGCGTGACGCTTCTTCATATGGGAATCTCGGTCGGATTAAGCGAGTTGAAGGTCGCGCAATCGCCAGTCGGGAGGATGATTTTCCCTCGCTCATTGTCGAGGGTTCCCGTTCAGCATTTAATCAGAAGGATGATTTGGTAGGGGAACAACTCGAAGACTTCCATGTCCACAGGCACCAGTCAAAAATTCCGCGTGTCTCGTTCTCGAAGTATTGATGACGTCTACGTCGTTAACTTCCGAGCGAAAGTTCCTCCCTGTCACAGCACGCTGAAACCCACCGAGGTGCTGTCTCCCGAAAAAGTTGCAGGAACGCTCATCACTGAGCGGCAATGAAAAATCCCATAGGCTCCGATTGCCTCATCCTGGAAGTTCAGGATCGTTCAGAGCGGTGTTGCCTCCTACGGGGATCCTTCGCGTACGGCGGCGATTCCCTCACGGAAAAATACATCCCTGACGCCGCAGAACCGACTTGGTTCGCTCTTGTGGAGCAAGCACATCCCAAATCGGATTCACTCGCTCCGGGTGTTTGTGCCAATATTTCTCGATGCCAATACGGCGCAATTCCTTCCATTCGAGCAAAAGTGATTGCGTGAGTCACTCCTTTGTGTCTTCCGTCCGTTCGACCGATGGCTCCTTTTTATCATATGTTATCTTTCGGTCTATATACAAGTATTCCTATAGGCTACATGATATCCCTTTGTCGTGCACACACGATTGTGGTGAGCTGCCGAGAATTCGGCAGCGGTCTTCGGCCCGGCTCAAGTTCATTGTGTTGCGTCGGGAATTCCAGTCGACCCCACGTTCTGCTTTGTGCTCGGAAATCTAGCTTTGTTGGCGAGGCTGTGAAGATCTTGAATGAATTCGCGGCGAAAAAAACAGGAGGTTCGCGCCAATCCAACTGAGCGTCAAGAGGCGTAGACTTTTTTGCGTCGTGTCTGCACAGCTTTGAGGAATGGAATAACATCCGCCGGGAACGCTCACACGCCTAGCGCATCACGTCGAGAACTTCATTTTGTTCAGTCCGTTTTGGAAGTCGCTCGGAGAGGAGGATAAAGAGAACAATTCAGTGTGAGGCCCGGGGCGGAGGCGGCTCGCGAGGACTCTGCGAGTCATATCATGCGCCTCTGGTGGACACCCATCGTTAGGCTGCGAGCCTCGACCGACCGGCGAGATGCAGGCCTTCACACGCGTGTCGCTCCGATTGAGATCAGCCCGACAGAAGTTCCGTGGGTTGCGCGTTGCGCGATAGCGAGGAGAAGCATCTTATCTCACTGGTAGCATTTCCTTTGTTCGTCGTCGGTGTACTCCAGATCGATGGATTCCCCCTTTGTTTCTGGGGAAATCGGCGGGTATTTCTGGAACCTCCCAGCATCCCATATCATCTTGGGGACGAGTCCGGAGCATTCTCCAGGGGAATTGCAGCTGACAGAGCAGACGTTTCGGGTGAAGTTTTGAGTGTTCACGCGGGTCGCAGAGCTCGAGTACGGAGCTCATGGGAGTTGTTCGAGTGAGATGGGTCTTGAGTGCCTTGCGAGCATAGCCGTTGTTTTCTCTTCGCATGAACCCGAGCCTGGCAATTCGATTCTTTTGCTCAAACAAATCGGAGGAAATATTCATCTCTATTAGCATAGTTCCCCGGTCGTTGCCCTGGCCAGACCCGATGGGAGAGAGAGCGGGTCGAATATTTCACCATGAATTAAATAGACGAGCTCAAGTATTGGGAGAACTCTCGCGACCGATGGGAAGAATAATCGATGCTCTTTTTAGGGGATCAGGGATCGCTCGCGCATATTTTCCCAAGAGAGACCCGTCATCGTGCTCTTTCGGGCTCGAAGCTCCCGCGGTGGAACACCAACGGGAACGATATATTTCTTTGTTTTTCTCTCACGCTGCTGCTTCCGGTGAATACGACGGCGGCCACGTAGACTAAGCTCCCCGGCTTTTGACCTGGGCCGAAACCAGCTCGCGAGCGGGGAGGAATCTGTGGCGGAAGTCCCTAAGGACTAGCTCCCTTCTTGACGTCATGTCGTGAACAGCGGAAACGGCTCGAGATCATAAAATCCGAGATGAGGCTCAGCTCGTGGCGATCATGTCGTAAGCAGAGGCCCCGCATGATCACGCCGGCCTTCGCACCCGAAGGAACTGCCTTCTCGAAGACGGCTGGGGCTTGGTCCTGATCTTTCGATCGGGGCCACGACGCGACGTGTCGGCCAGATAAATATGTTTGACTCCCTGAAAGCGTCCGTTGGGAGGAGCGCTGCTGGATTATGGAAATGTGGCTCGCGATTTTCATGGTCGTAGCATTCGAAGGCAGATTCGGCTGCGTTTACGTTGCGTGAAGCTCGCGGAAGCTCGTGACTTCGGATACCGAAGCTCTGTGCGTCTCTCAGCAAACGATCCGCTCCGACAGAGCTCCCTCCACCCTCCATACCCTGAATGGAAAGCCTTCGATCGCAAGAACGAGGTCCGCCCTGCAGGTGTTTAACTTTACTTATTGTGACAAGATCCTTATGACGCCGGTCACCGTCATCGGCTTTCTCCATCTGCGAAACATCGGTCCAGATGGCTGGAGCGGAAACGGAAACTTTGTGATATTGCTCGTTGCTCCAAGAGCTTCTCGTGGCTCTGTTGCCGCGGGTCAATGGAGCAGGACCCGTGACATCGCCAAAACGCTCAACGAGTTCCCGCGATACGTGACAAAGTTGATTCATGGGTCGAATGAGATGGTAAACTGGGTTATTTAACGCCCACGACGAGTTCGAAATTGAGAACATCGATTGCAGATCCCGTTTTAGCATCAGATTATTTCCTCTGATGATATTCCCACGCTCTGCATGATCCGACAAGGCGGTGGAGATCTGTCCTCGATCGGAGGTGATCTACAGGGAAAATTCTCCTACCCGTTCTGAGTCCTTGTGCCTTCGAGTCTCATGGCCCGTCATTCATGCCCCAAGCATCCTAGTTCATGGATCAGCATCATTCAGCCTGAATGTTTAAAGGCCTCATTCCAAGTGCCCCTCGATCTGAGCCCTCATCTGTGAGGGAGGTCTGAATCGAGGAGAATCCCGAGAGCGGATCAGAATCCAGCCGGAATTACCTCATTTTCCGTAGAATCGGATTATCCCATCGCGACGATTCGCGTTCCCTTTGCGAGAGCGCGTCGGCATCTTTCAATTATTCGCTCTCGAGACGTCTAGTCTGTCACACCTAGACGAAGTTCAGCATTTATGTTTATATATTAAAATATCAGGAAGATGATTATTTGCTTTCCCCAGAGAAGAAAGCACAGCGGAGGACCGTCTGCTCGACACTACAGCTTTGGAAGTTTGTCTCCCTCAACTGTATCGGGGTAAGTGAATCGAGACCGAGTACTACGCCAATCGTGCAGGGCTGCGCTCATTGTTTGAGTTCGCATGAAGGATGGAGCTGCTTCGAGGGAACTCTGGTCGGGAAACTCCCAATTAGAGGAACTTGGCAGAGGAAGGTTTGCTCACCCACGTAGGATGACGCGCGATGCCGCCTACGTATCGATTTGTGCGCAGCCTTGCTCAAGCCTGCATAGATTGCTTCTCTAGATACAACCGACTCCCTACATGTGGCGTTCACCGCGCACTTCCTGACATTCACGTAATTCCGTGTTCTCAGCAGCGTCACTGCGAGCAATATTCGCTGGGGGAGTCCCGCTTCCTTGGCCCCTCGCTTGTTCCACTGCGGCTCCAGCAAGCGGAAATCGAGGGAATCGAGACCTGTGGGACTCTGTCTGGCGAAGCAGCTCTCGGGACGCGAAAGTTCGCGGAAATAGTAACTTGAGTGATAAGTTCTCGGACCGTTGCGTCGATCCAATGGCTCTCGCCGTATGACCCGAGACACGAAGGGTGCCCAAGTCGCCTTCCGGGTCGAGGACCCTCAGCATCCGGCATCGACTCGTAATTTGTGGAAGACGTTGCCGTGCTCCGGCTGCTGTCGCTCCTGTTCGACCGTGCTATCCTGGTCATACTCATCCTGATTATGAAAGTTGCGATTTATCACGCGGGGAGAATGTCAGCAGTCGTTCACCCACGCAAACCCGCGTCCCTCAACCTCGGGGATAGTCTCGGATGAGTTTCGTTTATTGAACTGAAAGTCATGCTCTCGGATGCGACTCTGCGGAGCACAATCACTGTCCTTGACAGCAGGATATCACGTCCGTGTGTTTAGACGCTCTCGAACGTGTTCCCACACCCGTTTCCGGCGCGGCCTTCCTCCCGTTGACTCGCCTGAGCGAATACATTCTCTCTCATCCCTGACCTGACGGATTTCTACAGAGTCTCAGGTGTCAGGCCGGTCCTGGAACTCAATCCGAGCAGGATATTATTCTATACTTATCCATTGAGCTCAAAATCGGCTGCCGAATCCTCCGGATCCCTCCCCCTGGCGTTTCTGCTCGGCTCTCGCCAAAGGTGTCAGCTTCGATTGACCCCTAGCGGAATCGGCCCTTCAGGTCGGCAAAAATTCGATCTTCATGTCAGAATCCTGGTCAGCGTTGGCCCGATGGTGCGGGCATAGAGCCAGAGGAGTGCTTGACGAGAGAATGTTTACAAAACACGCGCTCTGGCGACAAACGATTTCCAGCTCCTAGGTCCTAGAGTTTTCTGCTCGCTCCATTGGCAGAGCCTAGTGGGACTCACTTACGGGAAAACGAGTCTTAGTAGCAGCAGCATTCCCTCGTAATCCTCGTTTCCTTCCGCATCTACTATTCGAGGCTAGCTAGGCAGCTTTGGCGCGTGCAAGACGCCCGATCTCTAGTAGACAGGGAGGATTCTGTCATTTCCCACAAGGGGCTCGGTTGGACGCGGACATTGCTCGATGAATTGGGACACAATCGCGAGCCAACGAAGGCCCAGCGAGGCAGCTAGTCCGTCTCTGGAGCCTGGTGCTCGCGATTTAGTTGCGCATCGGAGTCAGATGTCGACGTGCTCATTCCTGGGAGGAGAAAGGAAACTCCTAAATTCGTAGACGGTACTTCATAGAGCGTCCTCACGGGAGTATCTCAATCTTCGCCTATGGAACGCGGGCTGTTCGATACAGCCCCGGCTTTTGGTGTGCACGAACGAAGCATGTCACCCAGCCATCTCGCCGGCCAGATATCACCGGCCAGATATCACCGGCGAGCTCATCGTGTCGATTGAGTAGGACTAAATTACGGTAACTGTGGATGCAATCCTCGGCTCGTGTTTATTCGAGCTATTCTTCGTTCGAGACTCTATATTTAGGAAGCGACAGTTCACAACCAAATTTATAGCGCTCTCTCGGCTGTATATCTCGGAGGAAAATAAAATCAATGACCGCGCACGGTCCAGAGCAACGGCCCTCCACGGGAACAAATCGGGAGCGACGCGATCCACTTCCAGCGAGATAAAGGCGAGACCGACAGTGTCCCGAGGTATCTCGAGATAAATTCGGGACTTGGGGAGTATCAGTATGGCTGAGCTCATCTGCCTTGACGCATGGTGTGCAGCGATTTTCTGATTCTGCGCCGAAGTGAACGGGATCGATATCCGTCTCGCGAAGTCCGTGCGTATGGTCCTGCGAACGTGCTCAACGAATAAAGAAATTGGATTTGCACGAGCGGTGTCAGCCAGAAATATTCCAATACGCTCTCCTAAATTCGATAGTAGAAGCACCCTTGAGAGACATTGTTGTTCGAGCGGCGCGCAGGATCTGAAAACCTCCTCCTGCGAACGTGCAGCTCCTATCAGCTGAAAAAGAGTGAGCGGGACCGAAAGGATTGGAACAATGTGCAATCTGCGAGAATCCCAGGAGCATTTCTCTCCCGAATCGGGCGTGCCCGCGACATGGAAAGCTCGTCCGGTGAAGGAAAGTCGTTCAAATCTTCGAATCGATATCTCACGGCCTAATTTCTGGGGATCTGGGCCCAGATGAACAGAGGGGGGGGGCGACGATACGGCGCTGCAATGCCAATCGGAAGAAACAGAGAGAATCCTCGTTCCGACCGTGCGGACGGGTGTGAGCTCGAGCGAGTCCATCTCCGAGCGAAAGGAAAAGGTTTTCTCCATGATGATATCCATAAAAAAATGACATCGGACTCACGGCGACCGTAGGTCCTTAGAATCTCGGCGAAGCTACCGAGTGTCCCGCCGCGGACGCTCTCCTTAAAAGAAAAACCGAACACTTCTCTGATCCGAGGAATCTCGAGACCTGTCATATTGGGACAGGGAAGATATTTTCGGGGAGCAAGTTTCTTGAATATTGATATGAATCACGCCGCCCGTGCCTTCTCTGTAGTGCGATAGAATCGAGGAAGACTCTTCCTTCAAGGTGAAGGTCATGGTCAGGCTCTCGTTCGAGGCCATCCCACCGCTGCGCGGCCACTCACTCACTCACCCTCGCACCGATGATGTCAAGAGCAGCCTCGTAACACTCGCGCGCTCACAGAGAAGGATGCGTCAAATCCAAGATGGCGACCTCCGTGATGTCCTTTCGCACGTCGCGGATTCTGACAAAAATTTTAATTCGTGATGTTCAGGGCTGTCCGAGCCGGCGAACGCTCTTCGGAAACATACTCGGAGCACCGGACGACACATTTAGTCATCGAGATCGACGACTTATAGGTTACAGTCAAGAACAAATGTATGCTGTGATTAGTGAAACCAAAAATTATCCGGAGTTCCTCCCATGGTGTACGAAACTCAAGAGATTCGATGAACGGGATGACAGCGAAAAAGTGCTAATGACCGTGGGATTCCCACCGTTCGAGGAGACTTACGTATCGCGGGTGATATTCGAGGAACCTTCGAAAGTCCGAAGTTTCTCCGCAGAGGGCACGTTTTTCAAGGACTTGGATGCATTGTGGACGATCGAGGACTGCGGGAAGGACTCATGCATCTTGAGTTTTCGGATCAACTTCAAATTGAAATCTAGACTGCACGCTCCGCTCGCAAAGGTATTTTTCAAATCAACCGCACTCACTATGAGTCGGGCTTTCATCGGCAGAGCGGGAGACCTGTATGGAGAGCCATCGTGTAGGGAGAAAAGATTGAAATTATGAGAATAAATTGTAGACACTTGTTTTTCCGAACGCGTGTTTTTTTCCGAGAACTCTCGCAAGGCTGGCGATTCAAGCAATCTGAATCTTTCTCGCGAGGGCATGTTTTATCTTCCCGGATCGACTCAGCCGCCAGGACAGAAGTTCCCAAGTCTCGGTCAACCACTTGTTCGTTCAAGGAGAGAGCTCTTAGAGAATGACGTTCGTTCTGTGCCTCTCTCTAAAACTTCCAAGGTTTCGTGGTCTCGATCAGAACTCTGAAATCTTTCAAAAACCAATGGAACTCCGAGTGTTCACAAAGTTACGGATAGAGGGCAATGCCAGCTCTGGAACGTTCCTGTCGGAGTCGTCGCTTGTTCAACAGTGTCCTGATCGGAGGACCTCGAATCTTCTCTCGAGGGAGGTACCAGATCCTGCTGCAGGAATCAGGATCCTGCTGATCCTGATTTATCGAAAATCCACTATTTTTTCTATTCGATTCTAGTCGAGCCGCGTACTGAGCCAGATCCTCCTGGCTCCCAAAGAGAGTTTCCCTTCCCGAGTTGCCTGAGTCAGGGAAGCGAATTTCCTGGTCGCAGACAATTCTTGACGCCTTGAGGAATTCTGCCGCCTGATATCGTACCATCACAGATTCCCCCTTCAAATAAGAGGAATTGGGTTCTGACACGAGTCCATGCCGGAACATTGACTGAGCCTTCTTCCGCGATTAGCTTCGAGAATCTGCCCGTCTTCTAACAAGCGTCTTCGGCAAGAATATGAACATCGCATGGACAAAGCCCTCTCAGAAGATTCGGCGGAGCGTGAAGCTTCTGCCGCCCATTTTCTGATCGGGAGACAGCTGTTTCTCCTGCGAGCTCCTGCTCCGTTCAAGGATGTCTGTATCGTGATCATATTACCGGAGAAACCAGCTAGACAGCGAGACAGAGTGGATAGCGAATTAGGTATATAGCGCCGGAAGTGCCAGCATCTCAAAGAGGGAGCACTAGCTCTCCTCGGAATGAGTTACCGAGTCTCTCGGGTGTGACTCCGGTTCGTGACCGAGGATCCTTACAGTATTTTCAGACAGAATCGAGCAGTCGCTGCGGACGCACAGGGAGTTTGTGCAGACAAAGGCAGAATTGAGAAGCAGCTAATCTCGTGGTCGATCGCGTGAAGGAAACGAATATCCGTTGCGTTTCCGTTACTAACCATCTTGTTTCCTGGACCACCGTCGCGTGAAAGCGTCGCAAGCGAGTTTCACCGTCAACTCTAACACACTCAGGAACACTCAATGAAACTCTAAACACGACGCAGTAGCTTGTCTTATAATTTTCAGGGAATTCCCAGCTACTGTCTCCGAGCCTCCACCCGCCACCAAAACCCTGCGTTTTCGCGATACCGTGACTGGTGTCCACCCGGAGCCCGAGATTCTTAGCCTGCCTCCCGGACTCATCCTCATTCTCCATTCCATGTCATTCTAAAGTGATCGTTCAAATTCTGGAGCCCTGTTCGCTTGAGCATTTCGGTTCTCTCAGAAGCCTGGAGTCTCCCCCGTCTGATGAGGTAGACTCCCGGGCTTTGACATCACACCGAGCGCCTCGCTTACCTCCCCTTCCGGAAAGAGAGGGGATTCGTGGCAAGGACCTCCACCGCTTCGAGCAGAAGTCAGTCATATACTTTCTCAGGTATATCTTCTATTATCCGTCTCAAGCCCTATTCTTCAAGCCCCATTTCCACGCTGAAACCTCACTCATGATTTTTTTTCCTTCCGACGATGGAGTACTTATGGGGGCAGGGCTCGCAAATTCTCAGTCCTGTTCAGAAGTACTTGAGCGGTCGGAATTTCTGCGAATCCTGACAATCGCTCTCTCTTCAAGGAATACAATGTCCGAGAACCCAGTCGTGCTTTCGCCAGCTACAAGAGAGAGGCTTCCAACAGCTATGCTTTCTCACGAATTAATGTTGGGCTCGAGCCACGTCCAGCCGCGTAATGTCTGCCTGAGCAAACTCGGTCCCATGGGAGGTCCAACGCCTAAGCCCCTCGCCGACGAAGGATCTGCTCCCTATTTAGGCGATGCGAATGCATAGTCTCGGGATCCGATCTATCACGAGTTCTGCCCGGAGAAGTGCTTCTTACTGCCCGGAGCAGTACAAGCGCAAGTTCGTTCCGCGAAATCCATTACTTCCCTTGCACGCACTGTCAGACCTAATTCCAGGGTCCTCCCTGGCCCGGTGCGCCCAACCTCACGAAGGTTATTTATCCTCAGCGTGCGATCGCACAGAGGTGACTCAGTGGAACACGGCGAAATGCCCGGAGTCCGAACCTTTTTCTGTCTGAGGTGCTTCCCCAGCCGGGAGAGAATCGGAGCTCCGAATGCTCGTTATGGAATTGAATTCCTTCGTCTCGCTAACACAGTCGACATTTCACTTCGAGTTGATCCTGATTCCGGAAGCAGGAGATCGACTTTCCATCAATGGAACAATCATGATTTTTTGAGTGATTTTCGGTGTGAGCATCATTCCTACACCAAAATACTTTTGATCAAGCTACTCTGTAGCCTCGGAGTCCTCAGGCCGACCGGCTTCCCGATCCGCAGGGATCTTCCTTATAGATGAGTTCCCCCAGATTAGAATCTCCCGTCGAAGTATCATAGATTCGAAAATATTTTTTTCCACTTTGAACAGAAAGTGTTGAGAAGGTGGTCCTTCTCCGTCTCTCCCAAATCGCTGATCCCCTGAAGAGCTCAGATCGGCCGTGCGAACGGCAAATCTGCTGCAATTTCAATCTCGGAATAATTTTGATAACTTTGATCATTTTTGATAATTAATAACTTCTTCGTAATAAGAGTATCCCGCCTGGAAAACTCTCATCATCTCATAGCGTTTCACGCGTCGAGATTCTCAACTCGAAAGACACCGAGGTGCAAGCAATCAATCGATCAACCAACCGCGCGCGACGCACCGAACCGAACGTGGATATTCACATCGTACTCGACACGTATTCCCTCGGTCCGGAAGTTTCCTCCTTCCCCGTAAATCTCATTCCTCCGAATTTCTCCCGCGCGTATCCAGCCGCGCGCCTCCCCCACGTCCACGGGGCTGATGCGAACACCGAGAACGATAGACTGTTGTATTTTGCATCCGAAATTGGAGTACTACATACGTTATGCGAAAACCAATCCATTGGGTGGGAGCAATCGACGGCACTTCCTGTTTCGAGCAACAGTCGGGGAAATGCCGCGTGGAAACGCGCATTATCAAATCTTGTTCCGAGCTCCAGTAGTGAGGATCATTCCTTTTCAGAACGACGGGTCGAGAACCCCGGCAATCACCGAATGAACATCGTTTTATCCACTGACCCCAGAAACCACCGTACTTACATACCGTCGCCTCTTGTCGCGTCAGCAGGACGGAAAATAACTTTGCGAGGTTCGCATGGTGAAAGCAATCCTTAGCCTGGATCTCCTCCGGTCGGATCTTGAATCATTGCCCGGCTACGCATGTCGCTACGTTATACTATACGAACTGAGTCCGGATTGAGACGTGGCGGAAATCCCTCCGAGCTGCTCTCCCTTTCCTCCATCCTTGATGATGCCCGCGAGAAAGCTATTATGGAAGCGTACACGTCGACTTGCGAGCTCGCTTGCGGGGATCTTTGGCTCGTTGTGTAAACAGTATCATGCTGCTGTCCTGTCTCCCATAATACGGCGAAACATCCGTGGAAGAATTCCACGCGGTAATGCACTGAAACCAGCTAAATTTGCCCGGGAACGGATACGCCATCGTGTTTCCGCTCCGCGAGGATTGATTCCTTGCATTAAGGCTCGCTGGACGACGCATCCGGATGAAGATTCCGGAAGACAGTAATCCTACCTGCGAGATCCGGAGCTGTCTTGTCAGTAACCAACGATAGAGTCGACGTCGCGTCGCTGTGGCATTCTATATATCGAAGAAATGATATGCTGCATCGAGAAGCCTATCGAGTCATTCCGCGCCTCCGGGGTGATGAAGGGAACTAAGGCGCTAGACTCGTGAGCTGCGCTGAAGTTCTCTCGCGACCTCGACCGTGAATATCAGCCCCCGCGGTTCCTTACCTAGAAATTATTGCCGACATTCTCGGCAGAGAAGATGCGAAGCTCGAACCGTCCCCTTCGAGAACTCCCAGAATTCCTGATCAATCAATTCATCCGCATTCAGGGACGGGGAATCAGGAGAGAAAATCAAGGTTCAGGAGGCAGAAATACGAACACGATTGAAGATATCCTCACACAGAGACCGAAATCCCGCGTATGCAACATTGAAGGTGATGCGTTGTGGGTTGTGGAATACGGGAACGAAGATGAAGGGAGAAGAGTCGATGGCCTGGAGGAGCGGTCCTCCAGGCGCTGGTACGCAGTAGACACCAAACAACAACAAGCCAAAAGCGCGCTACATCTATCAAACGCTCTATATATGGCTCCGGTACAATTTGGGATACGCATAGCCGACATTTCTACCTGTTTACACACGCAACTCGGTTTTCCTTGCGGAGCCAATCGAATATCTGGTCCGCGAATTATGCACACAACATCAAAAACTCCTCTGGGAGCTCTCCTCGCTTTCCGGCTGTACACATCTGTTTGAGTGGCTTCGCGTGTTATTTTTCCCGGTGGGCCGGGAGTCTACCGAAACAGCCAACCCGAAAACTATTTCTCTCGGTCGAACGAGAGAGGGAATTTCCATGCTCGACTTCACCTTCACCGCTTGACCAGCGGCACGCCCTAGAGGAAGTATGCGAGTTGGACAAAAATAGCGGACGCGGCTTATCCAGCAGGATGGACACGTTTAAGGACCGGATCCTTTATTACTTCAAGGGAGAACACGACAGCGCGTCAGCTGTGGAGAACAGCTGAATCTGGGAGCATGCCGTTCTAATACAAGTAGCGACTCTCACCGCTCAGCTGGACGGAGTCTGGTACGTGCATGTGAACTTTGAGGCCTCAGCTGAGACCGCAAACAAAGCGTTTTCAACGGAAACTCTCTCACAACTCCCAGACCTCGACCACTGCTTTAGAATCAAGAGGGAGCCCCGGGCTCAAACTTCTCTGATCAATTCCCTCCTCAGCTCATCCAGGGTCCACGATTCGTTTGGGAAGACGTCCTCGCGGAGGTGAGTCTACCGACACAGAGCGTGAGTCACTCCTCCATCCACGGGATAAGCTCGATTCGTAGATCCATCGCATGATCGATCGATTGATTGATTGATTGGCGGATCTCTCGTGATTGCTAGATGCATGAGAGCGATGCGATCATAGCGGGAGGATTGTGCGATGACAGCTCCCGTCGCGTTCCGTTTCCGATACAAGCGCGCGCAGCTGAGCGACAAGGGATTGTCTCTTCTGCTAGAGGGAGGATGTCGAGCGCGGCAATGTTCTAATCCGTTTCACTGACGTTGCTCACTGCTACATCACAGGCAACAACAACGCCACCGCCGCGCTGCCGGCATATTCGAGAGCAGCACCGCCATGAGACTCGAATTTTCCACATCGAATCGATAGTTTCCAATCGGGGAAAGCCAATGTTACCGACCGCCAAACCATGTTGGATAACTATGCAATCGACCAGTACAGGAATTGGTTCAATGACAATTACTACCGGATAACGTACGGACTCTCCATCGAGCCAGGTAGGTGCCAGCTGACGCTCGTCCTGCCCAACAGGCGACGACTCGACGACCGATCTGGAATGCAGCGAGGAGAGCTTCGCTCGGTAGAAAGTCGGTGATTTCATGTCTCCCACCGCTGTCGCCCTGCTCGACGGACTAGTCGGTGTTGTCGCCGCGGTCGTACTGGAAAAAGAATTCAAAACCCGAATTCATCAGAATGTTCTCCGAGCTTTCCACGACTGAGCGGTTTAGTCATAATTATTGGCCAGACTGAGCTGAATCGTTGAAATGATGTCCATGTAACTGTGAGAGAATTCATCTCGCTATCTTCTGTTCGAGTGTGGTCGTATCGTGTATCCGGAATTCGAAACCGGCAGCGATTCATGAATAGCAACACAGATCTTCGTGATGACTGTTTTCGGCAGAATCCGTCGATATGCTGTCTGACTGAGCCGATCGAAGAGGAAAACTTCGTCGCGGATTTTTTACCGTGGCTTCCCGACTTGGGAAACGCTCGCTTCCATGTCATTCATTATTATGACATTGAACTTTGATCCGCGGTGACGGCGGAAACAGATAGCTAGACCGGCTGGCTGGTTGGCAGGCCGCGGCAGTTAGACCATCCAGTCCAACAGACAATCGATCTCCCGGAAGAACCGGCAGGCAACGCTGTGAGATTTTAAGGGACCGAGCTCAGTCGCTCATATTCCCCAAATTTGATCAATCGACGTTCAAGAAATCCTTATTTTCGAAGGCCGGTCAAGATCGAGTCAGTTAAGTTGACCGTGGCATAACTTCAAATATTTTAGAAATGGAGAGGCATCGCAGCGAAATGACTCAGCGGGCTCATGGGTAGGCTCCATTCCTAGTTCTTTTCCCGGGCCGGAGATGAACGATTCCTTGGATACACCGACTCACAGGCCACAGATCAGCAGATTCGCTCGGAATGATAATTACTTCATGGAGCCGAGGTATTGCGTCCCGAACATGTTGTTCGGATGCTGGGCTCGTAAGCCGATCTGCGAAGACCGAACGATCCGTATGATACGACGCAAGCCAATGATATTCCCCTGCGGAGGGTCGACTCGAGGATCACTAGTGAATCCGCTCTACCGAATTCGAGGAAAACCTCCACGGGAATGAAGGATCGGACGGAAAGACAGGCCGGCACGCGCCCGGCGTCGAGCCGCATCAGCCGAACGACTAACCACCTACATTCGCAACCATGCTATGAAGTTCAGAGGCTCGAGGTTTTTGTTGCTCCTTTCCGGCTTTTATTTACTTTGCAATTAGGTACTCATAACGAGCGCTCCGCTCTATCCGGAGACAGCGTCGGCTTAGTGGCGGGAAAACTCCGACAGCGGATGATCGCGGGAGCAGCGGAACTTTCAACAGTGGCCGTATTCTGCGGTGCTTTTTCGGTGCGTGAATTACTTCCTCGTCTGTTCCGATGTCATTTCAGTTCTTCCCCGAGAAACCTCAGCATGACGCGAGATTCGTCTTTCCTGGAACGTCCCGAGGATACACGGAGGAAATTAGACATTCCTCGGCTCCCTGTGGAACGTCGAACGAGGGAGTTTTTGTTCTCAGGGAAATGTTTCAGGATTCCTACGCGCCGCAGACAGGATCTGTCTCCTCCCTCCGCTCAGTCTGTTGTTGTGTTTGCGGAAGTTGGATGGGAAATTTGTTAAAATCATTGCGAGGGTCCATGGCACTCCCAAGTTCCCCGCGCGTCGAGTCGAAAGCCTGGTCCATGGATGATACAGAACCCGGGGGGGGGTCGATTGCAGTCGGCATCCGAGCTTGGAAGGGTCATGCTGACGTTCTCAGCGAGAGACGACGGTTTCTCAGCTTCGGCGTGAATGTAGTCCCGTGTTCAATCTCCTTCGTTGAGTCATCAGATTGAGTTCCGAATCTCACATGGAGAAGCTCTCCAGCTTCTCAGGGACTCGAGACAAGTGTATCGTGATTTATTGCCACGACAAAGACCGTCTGGATCGCTGTGACATCCCGGCGCGTGGCATTGCTGCCAGTCAATATCTCCGTCCGTAGAATCGATGGCTCTTGACGTGAAAACGTCTTTCCTCAGGCTCAGCTGCCCTGTTCGTTTCGCTTCATCCTCCATCTAGCCGAAAATTGTCGCTCTTGCCGGCCTCATGAGGCGGTCCCCATCGGAGCTGGCGACACCCAGATTCCAGCAACGTATAGTGAATTTCCGGATGTCTGCTCCGGTTGAAAGCCGATGGCGATATATGTCGAGGCTGTTCCGTGGGTTTCGCCTTTCCACATGCCTCCGAAAATGGCGCGGAACCCGAAAAATTATGACGAATTTCAGCGTTGTGTTACAATCTGATTCGAGAAATCCCATATACGGAGGCTGGCGATGGGAAAACTATGAGGATTTGATGGTCATCCGGGGCCAAAGCAGCGAAGTATCCTTGATAGCTCTCGAACCCCGAACACTCACCGAGGTCGAATTATCCGTCGGCGTCAAAGACGCAATCTTCAAGAATCGAGAATCTCCGTGACGAGTCGCACGAACAAGGGAATGGGGCCGGAACGAGTGAGTCCTCGACGAATCATTCCTGAGAACAGTGCTGCATTCGTGACGAAGAATAGCCGCGAATTTGCTGAGTGCCTATTCATCATCGATTCAATGGGTCAGAGAGCCCTGTATTGTCTTTTCAATCAACAGAGATGCGCATGCCGTGCTCACGTAGCTGACGGTTATGTCACTGACATAACCTGGCCCTCTACGTATTTTCTCGAGCTGATTTGTCGACGGCGGGCGGTCCCCTTGGAATCTCCTCCTGGATATCTTCTCACCTAGATTGCGAAGTTGAAGGAGAACTTCTATGCGCGTAGCGATGCCACGGAATCTATCGCGATCTCAGTATATCGATAGGACCCGAACAGAATATGTATGCATTCATTTCTCCGTCCCCAGATTTCAGCGTACACAGGCGAGCGGCACGTCTCATAACCGCAATTCTCATACCACCACTTACATCAATTGGAGCCATCTATCTCATTCAGGCAGCCGCGGCAGAGTGAGTAATTCCTCCCCCGAACATCGATGCGCCGCGTCCGGAGTTCTCAAAAAACGTCCGCGTTCTGATGGGCGGTCTCGAGTTCTCCCTTGTGGCCGAACATTGCTCGCCCGATCGGAAGCGATCTCGATGTGTAATCGAATGCGGTTTATTAATCTACCCATGAACGTCTAGTCCTTCCAGACACTTGGCCGAATTGCGGATGCTCCGATGGGAAGCCGCATTGATTCTCTGCATTTCTCTACTATGGGTTTTCCTTCATCTACGTTTCCTTCCGGGACGCAGGTAAGTGAGTTGCCTCTGATCAATCCCTGAAACACTGATACTGATCGCCGGGATGTCTCAGATGTCCACTCAATTCCTCGGATCGAGTAATAATACAAATGAAGTGCGCGCGGAGTGCGGATACGGTATATTTCCAGGTACGATGGTCCCGTCTGCGGCAACGGTCTGCGACCGAGTTATAAACGCAACGGTTTCGCATTTTATATCTTAACTTCTACCATAGTCGGGACAGTGACTTGGGTTTGTGGAAAATCAGCTTTCTCGCTCCTTCCCGGACTATCTTTCACTGCCGTCGTGTTGGGTATATTCGCCGCATTGGCCGCCTACTGTAAGGCATGTTTGGCACCGGATCCGTCGCAGAGTTCTGCGCCTTCTAACCTCGTTTCTGACGTCTTTCACGGCCTCGAGCTCTATCCTAGAGTCGGTAAGTTCATCGGCTCGATCATTCGATATTGTCTCTCTTTCGGCAACGCCTCGTGTACAATATCCGATATCGTGGGGCCTGGAACCACGCCGAGCTAAAATCCTTTCTCTCTATCAACCGGTGGAAAAAGGCGAACTTCATGTAAAACAAGCTTTGATCAGACTCGGTGCCACTCTCAACCTGTGGGTCTTGTGGAGTTGTTTTTTTGCTTACCTGCGACCGAACCTCGTGGGCTCTGTGATAATTGGCCTCCAATTCCTGCACGCGGCTCGCCGCTTCTGGAACGAAGAATGTTACTCTCAATCGATCGAGGTCTCCTACTACAAATTCGGTAAGCATGTCTCCACACATTGCCGACGAATGGATACTGATGCTTGCGCGTGGTTCCTCTCAGCGGAGGGCCTCCCGAGCCCACATACTTTCGACGGAGCCAAGTCGAATATTCACCGAAAGCTGAAGGCATTCGCCAGTCTCATTGGGTATTCGCCACTTCGCAGGATTGAGAGAAGTTTTGCGACATCTCGTGTTAAAGCCCTTCTTGCTTAACCTCGGGACGATCTCGAGCGTTCATCGACCCGCTTCCTGTCGGCCAAGTCTCCTGATCTTAATAAGTTTGATCGCGATACTCTCTATCTTACTCGTTTATCTGATTGACCGACAGAAGTTCCTCGTCAAAAGCAAGAAGGTGAGTTTTTACCCTCGGATACGGATAAGACCTCAGCGTCGATTTTTCAGCCCATTTTCTCTCCGGAGAGAGATCTGTCTGCCGAGTATTTCTTTGAGCTTCGCCAGGGGGCTTCCTAGAGCCTGCTGTTGAGGAACTCGAATAGCGAAGCAGCTTCAACTTCAAGCGCGACTTAGCAGATTCTCACGTGGCACCGCTGAATTTTCCATTCTAGTGCAAATCCTTCGTGAGCACCATTCCTTGTCCCGACGTCTGCACGAGTCTTCGCGTGGAAACCTCATAGGCCGGAGACCGCTCGTTCAACCGCTCTCCCTGTCCCGTGATATACGGAACGAGCGAGCTGTACTTTCCCGGGGTTGTCCAGAGCGATTCCATGAGAATCGTGCCGGAAGTGGAGGAATGCCCGGTACCGGGACAAAATATGAAAGAAGATCCTTCCCTGAGCGAGCCCGACGGCCGTTCGCATCTAAGCTCAGTCTTGGTGCGGTGATCCCAACCTCTCTCCCCCGGGAAGTTCTCCGATACCGATGGGAATGGAAGTCATGAGTTTATGAGTCGGCGGTTTGCTCCGCCCTGAAAAAGATACCGCGCTCAGATACCGCGAGGTGACACGGAATTTCGCGTCAGGTCGCTGAGCCCGCCGCGTCCGCCGCGTCCGCCGCGTGCTTGTCGTACGGAGCTCAAACCTTCCCCCACGAGCAATCGATGAGCATTCCGCTTCATACGTTCCTTTCTTCATGCCAAATCATGCGAGATTGCCTTATGCTCGAGAGCGTGGGAGTGAACCGGACCCTCGTTTGTGCCTCTCTCCCGGGGTCGGCACGTCTCTCCTGCAAAACCCGATCGGCGTTCAATCAATACCGTGGCAATCGCGACGCCGCGCCAGCGCCGGAAGAGTAGCGACCGATGACCCCCGCTTCGACGAACTCGGGCTTTCCAGCGCTTCGGCTTTCACTTGGATTTCGGGGAACCCAAGCCGAACTGTACTTCCGCTCTCACTGCTTTTCGAGACATCTCTCAGCAGGAATCGGTTCTTCTCCATTTGGAGCTGCGGACGTCGCGTGGGATTCAGGGACTCAGAAGAGGCCGGGAGCGGTTTGCTCTAGCGAGCTCCGATTTATTAAATAGTGATCATTGATCCAATCTCAGTCTTTGTGGCCTGGGATAATTCAATGGGAGGGCATGCTCGTTGCCCCCGTTCTCGACGCCGCAGGCTCATTCCGATGGTCGGCCTTTGACTGACGCATTTCCGAACGAGTGACTGGCGTCCTCGGAAAGAATACTCAAGGACCTTCCGAGAGAGAAGGATCACCACGGAGAACGGAATGTTGTGTTTCGCTCAGGCTTTTTCGCCATCCGATACGCACGATTCTCGGTCTTCAGATCGAGAGAGCACCGTCGGGGTCACATTCGCGCCTCAGTCGTAGATCGGATCGAGAGAGCTCTACTAATCTCCTCGAGCCAATGGAAACTCGATCTAATCGTGACGCCGATAGAGTACCTAATCGT
Organism: Galendromus occidentalis; assembly: GCF_000255335.2. Lineage (NCBI taxonomy): Eukaryota > Metazoa > Arthropoda > Arachnida > Mesostigmata > Phytoseiidae > Galendromus > Galendromus occidentalis. Next base: position 53,123 of record NW_003805470.1, on the reverse strand, counting down.
AACGCTCCACGATCATCACCGCTGAAGCCGGCTGGAGTCGAAGTTTTCGAGGCTCGCTCCGAGACGATTAGGATTTTTTCAGAAACGCTGCGGAGCTCCGTGGAATCAAGGAGGGAATAAGGATGGAATAAGGGTTATGAGACCATCGATGGTCCGGCGGCAAGGAAGAAATACATAAATAATCAATGGGCCGAATGTGTTTCCACGATTTCAGGGGAAATGCATGACTTGGGGTCGCATGGCGAGAACAATCAACGCCTTTTACGTTGATGAGCACGGATTGCGGAGGGCTTCCATCCTGTTGTTCTCTGGTTTCTGGGGCCTAGCACGCCATCTGAATTACACGTTCGAGTTCATCGTGTACTGCGTACTCGCTGGACCGGCTCTGACCAGTTCCAACTGGTTTTCTGCGATACCGCCTGGACTAATTCTCGTGAGCCTTCTGCACAGGTAAGCCGATCAAGTATCACTCTCGCAGGATCCATACGTTCTATTATTAATTCAGTCCTCATGTATCTGGGTTTCCATGTCGCGAGAAGAGCTCATGGCTGGCGGTGCGGCTATTGAAGGATTCCATCAGGGTTGTCGCTAGAAAAATGATCATACGAAGATTTCGCCTAAGCCTCTCGGAAGATTCATTCATCCCCTGGGGAGAGGGCATTTTTCGTTGCTGATTGGTTTTTCTATGACAGCTTTCGACTAATACATGTTCGCTTGCTCGGAAATTCCAGGGGCAAAGAAGACTTCGATAAGTGTCGCCGGAAATACGGACCATATTGGAAGATGTATTGTGATAAAGTTCCTTACGGATACATTCCGTGGCTGTGGTGAACGACCGGAGGGAGGAGACACTGAGTGATTATTTTTTGGAAGTTGAGACTTCTTCGCCTTCCTCGCTCTAAAGTGGGTTCAATTTTGGTTGTCACTCTCAGCGCTCTGGGAGCCCGTGCAAGCACGAGTGGAACGTTTTCTGAATATCTGAAGGAAGAATCCCGCATATTTGTTTCTGGCGTACTTCGGAAATTCCAGGAGCCTTCCCGTTCTCCGGTCGTTATTCTGTCAAAATCAATGTTTGTCAATTGTAAAACTTCGGAAAGTACTTCAAAATGTCTTGTCTCAGTTGGAGAGGAGGAGTAAGATCGTTACCGACAGAAATTCGGCTCCGCTCGAAAAGTGAATCGAGATGAATATTTCCCTGCACGATCAGCTGTTCTGAGAAATATCAGAATAAAACGAGGGAATATTTCAACTAGAATCGATTTGGTTTCTCTCGGCTTCGAATGCTCGCGATCCGCGAGCTCATCGGCTAATCTCGTAATCCTGCGGGATTTCAACAGCGTCACGACGATGAAAATTAATTATCACACACTTCATGTCGCCAACGGTGGCGATCGACGGAACAGATCATCGAGTCCGAAAGAGAGTATTGCTTCGCGCTCCGCTAGAAAGTCTCGGAGCCCGCGAGGGAAACTCTACCCTCGACGAACAATCGCGAAACCGAACCAGTTCCGCCGGTTTCGTGAAATTCGCTGTCGTCTAGGGATTCGAAGTCTGATGAATATTTCCAAGCTCCACGGAGCGATCGGCCGCAGTCCGATCCCCCGCTGACCGACAGAACTTCCACACACCAGCAAGAAGAATTCTTCGCCCTGGAAATAAATTGAAATACATAATGATCATCGAGTAGATCACGCTAAGCAATCGGTTGACGAGAAGGGTAAAAACTCCATCGTCAAGATGGCGGGATTCGCGCCACCGACCGCCTGCCTCGGGAGGGCGGCAGCAGTCTCTGAGTTCACTCTCCGGCTCGATGATCTTCACGGATCCAGTGTCTGAGCTCGTCCGGAGCGATCAGACAAGCTCGAGAGAGCGATCGTGCTGCAGCCGCGCCACCATTTTGGGATCAGTGCCTGGTTGTTGATTCATAATCTAGATCCCAGTGAAGTGCGGTGCAAAGCCACTAAGCGAACGTAATTTACGCCAGCTGACCGGCCATCGACCCCTTGCCGAAATTACCTTCTTCACCGAGAACAGAAAAATCATCGACACACAACAAGACTGGTATTGGTTGTGTCTTCATTGACCACACAGGCCATCGGTCGATCGGTGTATCAGCCGAACCTCGGCATAGTCTCAGCTGAAGCGATCAGCTGCACTTATGTGGAGACGGCCTGAGACGGTCTTCTGACAATATGAAGGCGTCGTCGTTCGCCGCAGTGCTTTTTGTGACAATACTTTCCTTTAGTGGTAAAATTCAATGCGAAGCGCAGAATGACCGCGACTTCTACCGGACATTGGCCAATGTCACGCTGGACCGTTACATGGATCTCATTTCGATACCCCAAGTGCCCGGTCGCTACGTGACCGATGAGGATCAACAGAGCGTAAGTTTTCTGCGCAGAAGCGCGTTCTTAGAAATACGCATCCAAGAGAAGCGGGATTGTTCTTCGAACGTTTTCAACGAAAGCGAGGGAATTCCACGAGTGTCTTGTTCGCAAATCTTCTGCGCCCGACCATCCTTCGATTTCACCCTACACCGAAGGGCTCGAATCGTTCGCGAACGAAGATCAGTGTTCTGAGTCGTGTTGGCGGAGCAGGACAGAAAGCTCTTATGTAAGATAGCGTTTCAAAGTCGGCTTACAGGAGGATTTTCCAGAACTGGGTTTGGGAGGAGAACGACGACGAGTACATCAGGAGTTATCAGGTGACGAATTGCCGAGATGAGAGAAATTCTGTGGTGAGTAGACCTACCGATTTTTTTGTTCGCTCTCTGCTAGCGGAGCCCCGCGGGGAACTTTCGGTGCCGGACGACGGAGGGAGAAGAAATACCTCGGTAACTATATGAGCCCTTCAAGGTGAAATATGGCGATCTCCGCGTCGAACCAGATCCCCTGGTATTCCCTGGAACGATTCGAATAACTTCCGATATACAAGTCCTGGAGGATTTGGTGGATCCGATCAAGGTGAGTCTGACCTAGAAAGTCGATCAGCGGACCTGGAGGCTACCGTGGTTTTTGGAGGGAGCTGCTAGGCTCGACATCCTCTCTCAGAACATCTGTGACGAGGACTGGTTGAGTGACATCCAGCAGTTTCACGGGGGTGCTTAGATTGAGGCGGTTCGTGAAAAGCCTCAGTGAGCTAGAGATGCTGGAAAAAGCTCGGAATTGGAAGGACAGCAGATGCCTCATGGACGCCTTCAGTTGTCGTCAATGCGGCTGCTGCTGCTCGTGTATCAGCAGTGTTTTCTGGCTTCGGTGGGAAGGATTCACCGTGCTCTGAGCGGCTCTGAGTGAAGCTCCTGGACAGTATCGATAAAAACCTCGGACGTCATCCGAGATACGAGCCCTCACCGAAAAACGTATCTAATCCCGGACAGTCTACGACTATTGCTCGATGGACCAGGAGCCGCGTTTCCAGGACACGAAGACACTTCAGCTCTCCGAGAGATCAAAGCGATCGGTGCCTTTGACGAGTCATTTGACACGTCGATGGAACAAGCCGTGTCAAAAGTCCACTCGACGCGTGACTCGAGACTTTTATGATGGATGTCCCTCTCGGTCAGGACGGCGTGTCGGATCCTGAGCGGGTCGCCTAGCTACGGCACGCGATTGATATCCTATAGGTACAGGTCACTCCTCGAAGATATGCATGATTCGCTGCGTGAAGCTTCTACCATCGTGAATGAGACCGCGGTGACTGAGTGAAACGACATCTATGCGGCCTGGTGACCCATCGCTTATTGTCGGGATGAACGATCTGGATATTTTCGCCTCATGAGGACGAGTCTCGAGTATCCAAAATCTATCCTGATGTTAGAGGCTGCAGAAATCGGTGGCCAAAATGCGATGTGTCTAGAACAGTGGTTCCCGACCCGGGTTCCATGGAACCCTAGGGTTCCATCGAGAGATTTCGGGGTTCCTTCGGGAAAGATTTGGTGGAACCCTGGGGTTCCATCGAGCGATTTTGGGGTTCCTTCGGGGAACATTTGGTGGAGCTCTGGGGTACCGTCGATCATCTTCTGAAGTCTTCTCAAAGCCCAGAGTCTAGAAGGGAATAATATAAATAAATCGAGGCAGGCGTTCCCACGTTGCTTTCTTTAATGCATCGGAACGGGGGTACTGCTAAAAAAATTATCGAAATACTTCACAACACGGGCAAGGGTTCCGCAGGTAGCTTTGCGGAACCCAGAGGGGGTTCCAGGAAGGGCTTTCCGGAACCTCTGAGGGTTCCGCGGGGAGAAAAAGGTTGGGAACCACTGGTCTAGAACTCAGCTTCAAGATCTGGCTCTTCAATGCGACGATCCCTTAGGAGCCTTCGCACGTCGGTAGGCCTCGAGGTGGACGGCGCCCATGGGAATTTTCTTAGCGGCAGGAATACATCGGGAAGACTGACACAATCGAGAGGGTTGCTGTGGAGAATACGTGCGTCATGGGAGCAAGCGAGAATGTATACTGTTGGAGAAATTACGCTTCCGACGGGAGCACCCTCTAGATCAATCTGAATTAAGAGTCGGAAACGGACCGCGAGCCAAGTCCGTAATAAGGCGTACCTCGGTCGTGCCTAATGTTGTCAACAAAGATCTCATGACTGTGAGCTGCCAAAGGTCTGCGCTGAGCTTTATCGGAGTGAGCGCGAGAATTCTCACCACGTTTCATCCTCGGGCGCCCCGTGCCTTGATCCTCACGAGCCACGGGATCGATGCCTAGGTTCGGGTGAAATTCAGTGACCAATCGTTAGCGGAGAGAGGAAATATCAGCTCGGAAGAACATTCCGGAACCATTCTCGAATTTCAGATACGGGTTCAGATGCGCCGTCGCATGGTTTACTTCTGGATGGACCTTCCCTGCTTGGCTCAGTACGGCTCGTGTGTCTACGAAAATATTTGCGAGTCATCGATCAGATGTCCAATATTCTACGATCTGCTCGGCCTGCCCTGCGGTTGCCCCATCAAAAAGGTTAGTCATGCCTGGGGGAGCTAGAGCGACTGAATTCATATCAAGGTCCCGGAGGAACTTCCCATTTCGTTTTTCTCTTTCGAGTTTCATTCTGTTCCCCTTGCTTTCAGGGAAACTACTCTACGGAGAACAAGCTGTACAACGTTCCCGATGTTCTTCCGACTTGGCTCACATCCGGAGACTACCAAGTCGTCCTCAAAGCCTCATCCGGAAGTCGATCTCTGTTTTGCGTTCATTTCAAGCTCTCGGTGGAGGGGCCGGATGACCGTGAAAAACTCCTCAACCTGCTCTCGAAGTATTGATGGGCGACCTAGACAAGATCTTCGAAATAAAATGTGTGTCGGAACGCAGAGGAGGACCCCTTTCTTTCTTCATCGGTCCTTTTCGGAACTTGCGCAAGAAATCCGTTGATCCTTGGTTTCGGAGAGTAGCCACAGCGACATCAGGGGGCAACGATCCTCGAATCCGATGGGATCGGGACTTAGTACGCGCTTGCTTTTCCTTCCGCTTCCTTTTGCGGGTGCGAGGCCTCAGTCCTTACGGGACCGGATTCTCCGGAGGAAAAGGATTAGAAAAAAAGTTCAAGAGTTCGGGGAAGTTCTCGCGATACGGAATAATGTCCTGTCCACTAGTTGGAAACGTTCGCTGCCGAGCCAGAAATAGGCCCCGGGTGATTCTCGACGGGATTGATGTCGCTGCGCTAGAGAACTCCTCAATTCAAGCCCCTAAGCACGTACCTACAAAAAACGAATGTCCTCAGGTCGGAGAGCCCATTCGCAACTGTCTAAGAGGCTTCGTTTTCATGCGCACCTTGTTCGAACAGCTCTCGTCCGAGATTGTTTGTTCTGCTCAACGGTCGACTCGTTGGAAGACAGATTCGGAGGAGAGTTCCCTCTACGCATCGCATGTGACCCTCGAATCGTCCTCGAACGGAAGCCGGTTTGCGGTGCGTCCGTTGCCACGGGTGATGAATCTCGCTACTCTGGAACTCTATTTCTTATTGCCGGTCCCGCTGAATCCATCATGGGAATCGTCGACCAGGAAACTTGAACACTCGAGCAAATTCCAAACTCTCTCAGCGTGGACGGAGCTCAGAAGGCGCAAACTCCCCGGGAGCTCCGAACGTGACTACCCCTGCCTTTTTGTTTTCGTTCGCGTCAGCCTCGACCCATATAATCAACAATCCTCAGAAATCCATCCCCCGCATAAGGCAGAAAGACTTCTCGGTCGCAAAGAATGGCGCTCACATGCTCCGAGCCTCTTCGACTGACTCTCTCAATTCGGCCAGATCAGCATGCAGCGCAGCGCTCTTCGGGGCGAGATACTCATAAAGAGGAAGTGAGCACATATGAATATATGGGACTAGCTGCATGCATTCGCTCGCCGCTGTGTCTGCTCCCCCGTGAATTTACCTCCACATTACATTCGTTGTAGAATGAACCGAGGGAATTCCCCTTTCTCGTTTCCTCACTCCCCCTTTTTCATGCATACTTCCCCTTCCTCGTCCCCCCCGTCGCCGTTTACCGTCACATCGCGTCCCCCCTCGCTTCCCCTTTCACAAAAGTTACCATGTCCATTACCTCGTTATTCTTGTCCCGCTCTTTCCTGTTACCCGATCCTCTTTTCTATCCAATTACTTAATTACAAGGAAACACTTCGGGCTGCGGTGACATCTGATGTGAGAAACGAGTGGAAAGGGTTCACGATTGCCGAAGGATGGGGAATATTGAAGAAACACATATTTTCCGCGGGGATACTCGTCTATCATGCCTCTAGACAGCTCCTAAACCACACATACGTCTCTGCCGAACTTCGGGACAATAAGCCCGCATCGATTGAAGCCCGCAAATTTGAAGTTCCGCCGGAGGGAAAGGTCGCCGGAAACTGGTTCGTTATCAGACCGCCCCGCTGCTTCATTCTACAGGGGGATGGAGGCGGGCAAGCCATAATTCAGATTCGGGGATGCTATTGTGTGGAAACGGTAAATCGTAAGCCTCGATCTCTGCTCCCTCCGGTGCCTTCCAGAGCTCAGGAATCGATTTAAGGTTCATTATTCGGTCGGTGCCGCAAGCGCGAATTTATCCTCGATATCGAGTTATCTAATAAGCATCCTGAACTGAATCCAATTCGGCACGCCGCGGTTGACGGATTCGGAGAGCATTCAACCGTCTTTGGACTGCGGGGTCGCACGTCTTGAAAAGAGATACATGATCCGACCGGCAGAAATTCTCCATTCGCCAGAGAACTGTCCCGCACTGAATGTGTCAGTGTTCCGGGGAAACTCATTCCGTGTTTTGAATCCCTGATGGGTAATCAAATTGAAACATTCCGTTCCTGTCCCTATTGACCAGAATGACTTTATTCGAACAGAAACGAATTCGCAAAAAGCGGCGAGGCTCAATTCCGAATATGCGGAAGTTTCTGCCAAATCATCGATCAGGCTCCACGGAGTTGGTCAAGTCCGATGAGTGTTACTCGTCTTCTTCGAACGCATCTCGGGCATCGCAAAGAGGATCGGCAATGAGAGTGGTACTTCAAGGAATCGGCCTTGCCTGACCCCGAGCTGAGGTCAAGATGGCCGTTCAAGTTCGAGGTTCCCCGTCAAGGGGGCGGACGCTCTATAAGCTCCGAGCTGTCGACGAGAGACAAGCTAGCAAGAGAGCTCGCGACAACGCCTGTCTGGGCGGAAGGTTTAACACCTCATGTTGCAGAGGTCGTGGACGCTCGGCGGAGTCCACGCTGTGTCATGAACAAGCCTCATGAAATGCGTGGTCGAAAAGAAGCTGCTCCGGCCCCGACTCCGGCTGTAGCTTCCAGATTGAGCTCGTTTCTGACAGCACTTCCATGCCGGAATTCGCTCGTAACGTCGCTAGGTTGCCAGAGCTCTCCAGCCATGTTGATGACATTCGCGTAGTTGACCCCGTTGGAGCTTGCAGTGACCGTCTGTAGCTGCAGGCGGCTCTTAGAGCACGAAGTCCCGGATTCCGTTCAGAGAAGTCCGTAGAAATTGAATCTGAGAAAATTTCCGACGGCCAGAAGTCCGAGCGGATACAAATTCCAAGACACGGACGACCCGCAACGGCAGGAGGATAAGCTCATTCAATATTTGTCCCACGTTCGCACGTCAGAGGCGAGCTCGAAGGATTACGGGAATGGACGAAAACTCCCACCGCTCTCTCCCCGAATTCACGGCGAATGTCTGATATTAATCCGACCTGTCATCTTGTGTCAGGTGTGAATTTCTCATCGATCAATGGAGCAACGTGATCCGCCCGACGGAACGAACTCGTGCTTTTCATGTACATGCATACCTAGAGCGTTGTAGCGTATCGTCCAGCCGTTCCGAGTCTTTGATCCGCGGAGAAATGCCGTCGATTTCCACCAGCTCGGTCGAAGAAAGCGCGAAAATTGCAAAGAGGAGAAAAAAATCATAGAAATCATCTTGGTCGACGCCAAGCGAACAGTGGGCGTCCCCAGTTGACAGGCCATTCTCCAGAAGACGATGAGTCGGAACCGCTCGGGATCCAGAATCATACGGTCGGGCTCAGCGCTGCAATGATTGAACTCTGCAAACTAAATTAAGTATTCCAACGAAGAACTCTAACAATGTTGTTTGCTCATGGAATTTGTGATGTGTGCGGGCGTAGAGAATAAAGTCGATCAGTTCGTACATGGGAATAAAGAAGAGAAAGACGCATTCCCGGCATCGAGTTGAAGTCTACGATCATCCAAGAAGAATGGGTCTGCATTACGAATCATCTCGAACACACCGAGAAAACCGTTCCCGACCCTCAGAAAGTCAAGGCTGAATATCGTCGCAGGTTCATGACTTCCTCCGGTGGGCGGACTCGCTCGATTGAGCGACTTTCGGATAAACCCTATAGGAACACCATACTGGGCGCTGATTACGGGAGCGGCGCAAACACCTATCGCCGTCTCCGGAATTGTCGTCTGCCTTCAAGACCGCTCGCGCAATACTCTCTTCCGAAGTTTTCAAGACCCCGTCAGCCAAGGCCTAGAGACCGTGTCGGAAAACTTGTGGTTCCGTTTCTGATTCACCGACAAGAGACTTCAAAAAGCAACAAGAGAAATTACTGCGATTGTTAGAATGTCTCGAGACCGCTTTCAATGGTTATCTCGTGTTTCGCTCGTCCAACAAGCGAGTCGCTCGTGTCTGTGTCCGCCACAGAAAACAATTTTCTCCATTTGTTTGCTTCCCCCACGGGAGCCGCGGAGACGGCTCGGCTGCCCAGAAGAACTATCACTAGAAAGACGAAGCGCGCTAATCTGCTTACGGTCTATTGTTCAGCGATTTGTATGCGTTAGCAGCGGCTCAGTGAGATACAATACATAGTTGCCGCGACGTCTCCCGATCCGTCGCTTGAGCTAGCCAAGGTTCGGAACTCGCACTTCCATACCTACCATCTCCTCACACCTGATAAGTGTTGCTTGACTCTCAAGCCGAATGCTGTCTGTGCCATGAGAACGATTCTGAGCCATCACTATGTATCCCACGTACGATACTAAAACAGACTCAATCCATCTATTCTAGTCCAGTCGTTTGGGATATGTATGAGAGCCAGCCGAGAATCAGGTTTCATCAGAATGAGGCTCAAAAGGAAAATTTTCCGCGATCGACTCGTGATTATCGATCGTTGCAGCCATAAGATTTCCGAGCTGAAGAGCTTCTGCCCCTCTTGAGATACGGGGAAGGCGATCGGAAAAGACCGATAGAGTCCAGAACTTCGACTTTCCCGCACGAACGTTTGGCTCGCGTGCCGCCTGCGGCTCCCCTCACTTCAGCTGGAAGTCGCACCCTCTCCTGTCTTAAGCATATAGACTATCTTCGGCGCGGATCCGCCGTTTGAAGTCAGATGTTGCAGCTTCGCGATCACTTTCGAATCAGCGGTAATCGCTCCGTGCTAGATCTGTATTATTCATTCTGAGCAGGTGGACCGCGTGTTGTGAACAAGGATACGTATACGTTTTGAGGAAAGCGATCCCGAGACGGAGATCCGCTCCACAGGCGTACGGGACCCAGTGAGTATGTAGCGGTGTGAGCATCCGACGCGTGCGCTCGATCCGAGGGGGAAAATTTTATGGCATTCACCGGTGTAGTTCCTTGTCGAGAATGAGGGAAAATCAATCGGGACGAGCCTCTTTCGTGAGAATTTATGTCCACGCTTGAAGATATGCAACGTGTGGAAAGATTGGGACTTCGGATAGTGAAGCCCTGACAGACGTACGTCAAGCTCGGGAGTTGAGTCTAAACATTCCATTGTGATGCTTCCCCTAAGTCCGACTAGACGATCTGATTCTTTGTGTTCCTAGACTGAAGCCTTCAACGGAGCAGGCGACAGAAATAGACAAGCTTTCACACTCCGTACATTCTGGATTGTCGCGACGGAAAGACAAACAATAGTCTCCGGCGCGGAGCTCCTCTATTGACTCTCTGTGGAATCCGGTCTAGATTCTCGTGTTCAATTTTGGATATCCATGCCGCATTTGAGAGCCATGCCGAATTCAATGATTCGTCTTTCGATTCCTGTTCTGAAGTCTCACACCGAATCCGTTCTCTCGCGCTTCCTATCATATAACAGAAATCATAAGCTAGTCTGCGAGTTCGAGAAGGATGTTTGGGCGTCATCCAGTGAGGGGAGTCTGGTCCGTCTGCTCCGGACTTGAGATTGATAACCGATGTATTATCTTTGAAGCTCCCACGTAAACGAGCTCGGGAAACCGGAGAGCGACGAGAAAGGGAAAGTAGCGGTTTCATTTTTTTCGGAACCACAGCAGTTTTCGCGTGACTGCTCTTTTCGGGAACATCAAACTAAAACTTGTTCGGGAACTCGTAAATTTCGTGTCGATGGAAAATGGGGAAAATCCCGATGCATTCTCGGGGTGGCTTAGTCTCGAACGATGCGGGGATCGGTCGAAAACGTTTCACAGTATAGGTCCCGCTCACTTTACCAGTCTGCTGGGTTCTTCTGAGCTATTTGGCTCACCAAACACGTCCCACTTTTACTCGCGACCCGTGACTCTGAGCGATGTAGCCCCTCTCACTTTCACTGACTGCATCGTAAGTGTAATGAGAACAAGAAGCTTCAAGGTGCAACATGCTGGCGTCGACTGGCGAGTCCGAAGGAAGAGAAGTTCCGAAGCGCAACTCACGCCCGCCGAGCGGTCACAGAAGCTGACCAGTGGGAACAGCGAATAGAGAGCTTCTCATAGTCTTGGATCGGGGAACGTCCAAGAGTCAGATTGAGTCGAAGAGGATTTTTGCGACTCCTCGTGCTCAGATTCTAGACGGAGCGGGGGAATATCCTCGAGCCCGAAACCCCGATTTCCAGGAAGCAATCGTCAAGTCTCTCCGATAATTGGATCCGAGAAGTTCCGTGGGAGCTCATGATCTGCTGGGCGAGGAGTTTCTGGAGGAATGAGGCCTTTGGTCTAAGATCACTTTGCGGTATCGCGTTCCAAGAGGGTTTTGATTGAATTGAATTCATTCGAATCTATTCAAGCGGCCTGAATCTAGCAGGAAGCTGTTGATTCGCAAGCCACCATGTGGGACCTAATAAGTTCCCTAGGCTTAGTAAGTCCGACTCACCATGTCGATAAGCATACTCGGCGCGGCGGCTCGTACATATTCGTATAAATTCGTGTAAGGACGGTGGATCGGCAATGTCGGTTTTCTCTCCCTTGTAGGAGCGAAGGAGTCTACGGGAGCGAGCAACATTCCATTTTCGTCGAGGATTCTCCGGAAGGAAGAAAATCCGGAGGTCCGCGCCATATAATCAGACGGGTGTGTTGCGAAGGAATACAGGGGTGGAAAAATAATCGTAGGTTCCCGCGAAGATGTTCATACCTTCGATATGGCGGAGGAGGTGGAGCGAAAAAAAGAGCGATTCGGTCATCGGACAAATCGCATACTTTGGAAGGACATTCTCCGGAGCCTTGCTATGCATGGAGTCTCGAGTCGGAAATTCTGGGAACTTCTGCGTGGTCTCCGTTGCCCTCTCTTGGACTTTTCGTTTACGATAGGTGTATTTTCGGAAGTCTCATAGGGTGGGGCTCAAGTCCCGGCGGCGTCGTTCTGCTCATAGGCAGGCATTTTTCGGCGGGTGCTAGACGTCAATGTTTCTGGGGCTCTTGTTCGTTTTCGTGTTGTCGTCCGCCGGGAGGGACGCGCCTTGAAGAGAACTTCTCAGAAGAAGGAAAAATCTATTGAAACATTCGCTCGTCCGTCTCCCCTCTTCGTCTCACAATTTCCAACCGAATCTGTCAGCGCCGTACCGCGCTTTTCTGTGTTTGATTGTCAATCTGTCAATCCGCAGATAAGTTGTCGACGCGCAACTGTCTACCCGAAAATCCGAGGCACGAAGACCGCAAGTTTTTGAGAATACAACGTGATTCCGTTGGGAGGACAGAGCTCATTGTGACTGGCAGCGATGGCTGCGCAGAAGCTCCGCAGGAACATTCGCTGTTTGCGTCAGATACAGGAAAAAAAACATTCGTTCTCGGACTCCATCGAACACGAACATGAATCAGTCGAACAGTCAAACAGACGTGCGTGGGTTTGTCGAGTAAATATGACCACTCGACGAAATCTCCAATCAATTGTTCAAACTCGGTTGAACGGGGGAGCTTCCGACTAAACAGAACGCTATTTATTCTGTCTATGCGAATCCGTCATCGCCTGTTCGACCACTGGATCATCGATCTTCCCGTCGGGTGATTCTTTTCGATGTCATCGAACACTGGAGCACCCCGACAAATCTTGAAACGGCTCCCCGAGAATACGGCAGACCTCGCCTCTCCGGAATCCAAAACCGCCTAAAGCAAGCGCGCATAGCGTCTTCCATTTTTTATGTTGCGGTGAAATGTTCCAATGCGGCGCGGATAGCATCATGCCGAACAGTCTGACTGACCGACGGGCCGTCCGTCCGTCCCTTCATAGTCTGTCTGTCGGTCGGTCAGTCGTGACTTGAGACGTTCTGTGGGTTCGAATCGCCACAGCGAAAAAAACTTCCGACGCGCCTTGAGGCGTGCCACGGCTTCGTTTTTGAGCAGCAAGGCTATTACTCAAATCAGCTGTTTGGTGCAAGCTCGCTCCTTATTTTTCTCGATCGTCTTTACCCATCACTTGTTGTCGCTCTCTTGTTTGCCTCCCTCGTTGCTCTACAAAAATTGAATCCCCGGCCGTGTCTATAGGATTCGGTCAGCAAGTTTTTGGCGGTGCAGTAGTCTGTCGACCCAGCCCACTCCTGCGCGGAAGGAATAGAAGGGTTGCTCGGGGAACATAGCTTTTGCTCTAGACGGCTAGCAGAATTATCGAAACCCGAGCAATGATCAGTCGGATAGGCGTCCGAGGATCGTTCGCTTGAGCGACGAATTCGGGGACTGCACGGAGCTTCAGTAGAGCTCTTTTGCGTGTTAATAGCAAGTCTCGAACCCGTGATCCTCGGCTCGTCAGTATCCGGATTTCTCGGAGACGCGCTCTCTATCGGCTGAACTCGAGTTCGAGCCTGAACGGATGAAACGGAATTACCAGTCTATCAATGATAGAGGAAATCTGGGAAAGAACTTTTGGGAATCTTCTCGACTTGGAAGAAAACCTTGACGCGCTGAGCTTTGTTTTTCCACAGATGCAGCGGCTAGATGCGACGTTCCCGCACCGACGGCAGTGAGGACACGGCGAGACGACGGACACGCTCGCGTTGAAGCAGAATGTCGATGAACGCGACGGAGCTATTTCTCCCGACGACGGAATTCCCGGAGGATCTCTATAAGATCGCTGAGTTTCGATTCGGTTACCGTTCGATAAGGGCTGCCATCAATGTCCTTGCCATTATCCTGTCTGCGCTCATACTCGTGTCGAGTGGGTGGTTGAAGAGGCCGGCGAGCCCGCTTTTCATCTTGAACCTCCACGTTCTCTTGATAAACATCTCCATAGCATTCATTCAAATCCTCTTCTATGTTGAAACCGTAGCGATCGTCAAGTTTAATGAGACGGAGTATCATTGCACCGCTCTATTTGCTCAATTCGTTGCTGCATCAGCTTTTTTCGTGGCCTCCTTGAATCTACTCACGGTGGGCACCATACACGCGATCGAACTCTTCAGACCCTTGATCTGGGTAAATTCCAACATGCTGTCAAAGCGTCGAGCCTTCGGAGTTATAGCCCTTGAATGGGTAGGGGCCATTCTCTTCTTCACCTACTTCTACCTGCCTCGAACCGGTTTTTCGAGCACGGCGTGCCGGACGCATTCCGTGGAAGTGTTCGACAGCGACGCTCTCCTCATCATCACGTCGGTTGTGACGGCTCCGTTCGGCGTGTCTTGGATCCTCTACTGTGTTCTGATAGTGTCTCTGTGCTGCCGACCCCGGTACACGGAGGTTTCCCGGAAGCATTTCTATACCTCGCTTTGTATACTGATAACATTCAGCTTCGGTTTTCTGCCAGATTTGGTTTTCGCGATTTTATTCTGTGAGCATTGTCCGCTCTACGAGTCTGATTGGGATCGATATTATCTAATTATGGCAGGAGATATGGCGAGAACAACTCTCATGACAACGAAATTCATACTGGATCCAATCATTTACATCTGGAGGAGTTGGGAGGTTCGCGCAGATTTGCAGGACACGATATGTGGATGCGGGAGCGACAAAAGGCGAGTCGAATCGCCAGAAAACGGCCGTTCGATCTCTACCATCTCAACATCAATCATCGGATACTACGAGTGATCGAGGTCTCGCAAGTTCGAGAAACACTGTAGAGAATAGCTTCAAGAATCTCTAGTCAAAACGCGAATGTCTCGCCCAATGTGCAATCCGCATCTTCATCGAAGTCATCCCATCGATCGACCACATCGTAGATTCTCGAGACTCAGTAGAGCGTCTCAACTCTCAAGTAGCTTATCATGGTAGAACAATCTGCAATCTGTACTTATACCTACAAGGGAAGGCAGACCAAGATATGAAGAGAAATAAAAATTTATTTATTCAAGTGAATGGTTTTTCGCCCTTTCTCTTGCCGTTTCATTGTTTGTTCTGTCCAGTTCACGTACCATCTCTCCCTCTTACTCATAGGACTATCGAAATTACCTCTCTGAATAATTCAATCGACAAGTGCACGTATTGGGTAAGCCTGAGAAACCACCTGTCGACATCGAAGAACAGCATCTTCGATTTTTTTCATGCATTCGTATTTATTCGGGACGATGCTGTGGCACCGCTACGGGTCCCCTGGACCCTATCGGTTTTCTGTGTTGTTTTGTGTGTTGTTCCCAACTCGTCTCCTTCGTCGGAAACTAATTAGACGAAAGATTGCCCTCACTTTGGAATGTGATTGTCAAATCGCACCACCACGATATGACCTTTGCGCCGGCTCGTCGCGGCCTTCAGATTTCCGTCACGATAAGAGAATCGTCGAACGAGCAGCCGACTGGGAACCAGACAGAACAGAAACTCGAAATTCACAATCCTACGGAGTGAGAGTTGGGCACGAAGATACCGGAGTGATCTTAGAATACTAAGCATCGCTTCACGCTCGATCACGACGAAAGTTCCGTGCTCGAATGAATTGCCGCCATTCGCTACAGCTTGACGGGATCTCCTCGAGGTGGACCTCCATCGTTCAATCATTCGTGTCAATAAAAGAGGATAGCACGGGAAAAGGTGACAAATATCAGGAACTCTAGGAGCGGTGTGCTCTGCCCAATGAAAACTATGGCAAAAAATTTGCGGTCGCTCTAAAACTCGGAAAACTCGAAAACAAGGCGAGGCACCCGATTAATGGTCCTCCGACACACTCGTTCCTCCATTCCGCGCTGTGAATCCATTGGAAATACTTAGATATGCTCATTTTGATTCTGAAAGCGACGATGGAAGTAGACGGGGCAGAATCCGGTTCGGTTAGTGATTAGACCTTCTTCGTTATGAGCGAAAAGCACGTTCTCGGAGTCGGACTTGGACTTACGTTCGAAGGTCGCCAGAAAGAGCTGCAATGTTGAGACAGAAGAAGAAGAACTTGTCAAGAACTTGAGAAAATCAGACCGATCGGCAGCCCGAGAGAGTGAATATTCGGGGGATAAAGGCTCGCTCTTCGAAATAGGCTCTCATAAGTTTCACTAGAAGGGACCATGTAGAAATCGTCGAGCTCGGAGGGAAAAGTTTGGAAATGAGAATCATGTTCGCGGAAGACACGTAGAGAGCAATTATTGCTACTCCTTCCCGACCCTGATCACTATTCACCTCCCCAAGAATTATTGTAATTCTAGGAACGACTAAAGTGGCTGCTCATCGAGGGAAGCAGCGATGGATCGATTCGTTCTGACTCAATCTGCCGTTGAACCTGTGGAAAACCCGGTGAATTTTGATGATTCCGGAATACCGATAGTCGACAGAATATCGTCTACATGATATTGGAGAGATGGAGGAATTTCCGCGAGGGAGACAGATGTTTTGTGCTCGACATCGGGATAACTTGATCTATTGTAGACGAGAGAAGAATTCAAGCTTTGCACCAGACGATAAATTTTCAGCTCCGATTGAGGATACGAGACGCTGGAGCGGGGCTTTGGGCCTCGACGGATCCCGAAGACCCCCAAAGAAATTCCCTACTTTACTGCTTCCTTGATATTCGGGATAGAACGAGTCGGCTCCCTGAAGCTGGAACGGATCTGAGGTATTTTCATTCAGAAGGTGTGGTGCGATGGAAACCGAGCTCCACAATTGACTCTCAGAATAAGAATCAGGGTTGCATAGATCGTGTAGGTCCAAAGATATCTCTTATTGAACTGGGTACCTCAAGGTGAGCACGGAAGACAAGCTTGAGTAAGCTAGAGCGGGTTGATCAGGTAAATTCAGTGTTCAGTGTCATAATGAACCAAGTCTGGCGGAAGCATCAACCTTGGAACATTCAAGTCTCTGCGGGTTCCAGAGCTTCATGAATTCATGATCCGCGATACGTCGGGAGAATATCTACCTACTTGTGAATCCTGGACTATAGATTGGACTGCTCGGTGGAAGTCTGGCCGTATTGAAAGGCTTGTAGGCGACGGGAGCGCCTAATTTCATACGGAGGAGCTCCGGAACTGCTCATCAGAATTTTCCTCCTGCGATAGACGAAGTGCCAAGCAAGCTGATTCCCGGCTGGAGTGTTCCCGGCTATTCGTAGAATAAGCGCAAACATACCATACCGTCAGTCAAAGGAGGATGTCGTCGTTGAATTTCCGGGACTGTGTCCCGAAATCGTTCTTCCTTCAATGGTATGCAAGAAAAAACGAGTTTTCTTTCCTTCCTTGTCGCACTCGTCGCGACGATTCATTCTTCGTCGGAGTGGCCACCTCCAGGCGATAGCGGCCTGACGTCGAGTGCGCTCGATTGTGTGGTCGGACATGATTTTCAGA
Source organism: Galendromus occidentalis (assembly GCF_000255335.2). Classification (NCBI taxonomy): domain Eukaryota; kingdom Metazoa; phylum Arthropoda; class Arachnida; order Mesostigmata; family Phytoseiidae; genus Galendromus; species Galendromus occidentalis. The sequence goes on along the minus strand of NW_003805470.1, from coordinate 35,758 downwards.
TAATCTGAGGTTGAGCCTCAGCGAATTCATCAGCGAAGCTCCGGAGAAGTCTCGGGGATTGAGGACACTTGCGTAAAATCCCATGACGGTCCTCTCCCGGAAGAGCGATCCACTTCAGATGAAGATTTTGATCACCGACTTCTCATAGTTTACCAGCAAGACATTTTCTCCAAGGAGTGTCCGATCAGCCCCCGAAAATCGCGTGTTGATCGAGCAACCGACTTCCTTTAACGACCGCGAGCTTGCGGATCGCATCGAATTCCGGACCAGCACTCACAGAAGCGAGCGAGGTTGTCCGGAACAGGATTTGAAATACAGAGGAAAACCTCTACAATTGTCGGAATCTGTGAGGCGTCCGGGATAGTCTGCACCTATCTCTCCAAAAACTACGGCCCTGACGGAGCCAGAAAGTGTGAAACGGAAATCAACTATCAGATTTCGCTTGCGTTCCTCCTGGGAGGACGAAGAAATTGGAGTTCTTCGTGCTCGCATCGTCTGAGATTCGAAGTACTCGAATGTCTTCGAAATTCTTGGAGTTTCATCGGAGAATTAGACGGAGCGAAGCAGATGTGTAGCGACGAGTCGACGCCTTACCTGAATTCGAGCGTCATTGTCAATGCCAAAGACCAGCAGTCATCGCGGCTCAGCGGTTCCCGGTGAGAGAGCCGAGCTTCCCCTACGATATAGAATCGCGGGGAATCCCCTAGGATTTCCGGAAAACCATCGGTGAAATGTGAGATCGGCTCGGTAGATATCGATACCCTGCCTCGACCTCACCTATCATCGGGGAGTCTATCTTCGGAAGATAGACTTTATCGCCTATTCGAGCTTCCTAGCCCACGAATGAGGAAGTCGACGTCGAAGTTGGAAAAAGATTGTGGGGAGTTATTATGGCCTCTCCGACTAGAGCCATCGTTGGTGGATATATATTTATACACGATACGGCTTCTCTGCACGGAAACACAAGTCAGCAGGGGATTCAGCTCTCGGTCTCTGTAAGTTGAAAGTCACCTGCATGACAATTCTTGAGAGAGTCCAAAACAGGCACTTCGTTTGTCGACTGAACGATCGCCGAGCGCTCGTATGAGACCGTCTCAGAGCATCTCTGAGGGATACTTCCATTTGAGCCTTCGAGAACAGCGACAAGAAAATAAGAAAATGAGCTGAAAAAACTCGTGATGCATGGACTTGATTGATGCGTCGATCCGGGGGAAACGATATGAAGCGAGAAGGAGCGCATCGCGGAGCCGCGGATCATTCTTGCCGCTATGTTTCACAAACAGGGCGATTCACAAAAACTTTCAAGTGGTCAGATGACTGTCATTAAGAAGAAGGATGAAAGAACGATTCAGCATGACGTCACGATTTGTTTGGGAGCGAAATTCAGCATTGCGGTTCACTCTCTCTCTCTCTCGTTTCCCCGATTGTCTATGGCAGCCTATCAGTCTGCGAAGTATCGAGGGATTTCCAAATCGAACGATCAGCTGTGCAAGATGTGAGCCTGGGGCCTGGGCTCGGGCAGACTGGAAGAGAGATGCGTGTGGGATCCGCGTTTCATTCTTACAGTTATTCTGATGCTCACAGAGCAGTTGCTCAGAATCGTGGTTGGAACTTTTCCCCCGTCGGAGTATTGAGCCTATCGGAGCAAAAATGCAAGTAGTCTAGGTGGCGGTAGTACAGCTCGAAGCGAGGATGTGTAAATTGATCGTTACCATCGGTCATGAGGTTCAGCGGACCCTCTTTCTTCCACGAGCAAGGAATCGTAGGAGAATTTTTCTCTACGTCATCCATTCGTTCTGCAATATTAAATTTTGGATTCATTAATCGTCGCTCAAACGTTTGGTTAGGAAAATTCAAGCTGGAAAACATGGAGACACACGTTGAAACAATTGTTTCTGAAAAACTCATGACACGCAGTGCCGTTTGCCTGAGCTAAGAGGGAGGATCCGGCAAAAATATGGTGCCAGTTTCGCAAAAGACCCGAATCTCTCGGATAACATTTTCGAAGCTGTGCTAGTCTTCGCGCACTTCTCAATCCTTATGTAAGTTGGTGGCAACTCCGAGCGGAATCAAGCTGATTCGATTCTCACAATGATCGGATATTCGCGTGACTGCGACGGACTTTACCGGAATTCAAATCGCTGTGGCGTCACTTAGCCTATTCATCTCAAGTGTCCATCCGTGGGTCGGTCGATCGAATCATTTAGCATCTCTCAAGCGATATTGCCCTGTGTTCCGACCGCTCCCCCTTCCTAAATGTCTGTGACGTTTTTGATGACCACATCGATCAAGAAGGCGTGCGCTCCTAGATTGCTTTCGGTCTTACTCCGGAAAATGCAGAGCTCAGTTACTGCAAAAGAGTTACCTGTCGAATGAGGGTTCGACTCCGCGACTCTACTATCAATACGTACCCAGGGCGTCGCCGTCGTATCGTGGATTCCCGAGGTCTGGTGAAGACCGGGATTCGTCGGACGCTGTATTCCCGGGTTTAGAGTGAGTGTGGATACGGGCGAGGCTCGTCGTTTGTTCTTCCTTCTCGTCCCCGAACTTTCCTAAGAAAATTCGACTCGATTCAGGTCGACATATCCGCTGAATTTTACGCATCGGAGCACGGCTTCCTTGTGACTGATCCGAGCGATGAAAGTTCATTTCTTTCGGAACGATCTTCTGAGTCGAGAGAAAAATATTGCCTTTATACCCCACGACGGCTCTCATCCAGTCACGGGTATCGCGCGCGGTACCGGACGGCGAAATAAACATTGTTTATCTTCATGAGCCTCACGATGTATTCCGAAGACTTCAGCAAATGGACACCCGGAAGCTATGAGCCCGATGAAACTTAACGCGCGTAGTGAAGAGCATGAAATCGTTCCGCTCGAGATCAAAGCTCCCAGAGCCGAGCTGCGGTCTACGCGTCATTTTGGCACGTCCGTTTAGTGAACCAACAGAAAATTCCTACTCTGTGCTACGTCACTCTATCAGTCGGAGCTCTGAGATCCGATTCAGACAAGAGGGTGAATTTGCCCTTGCGAGAGATCTCGGGAGTCTCAAACACCCCGAATTTCACGACTGAATTTACCTGTCTTGCGATCGAGAATTCTCACAACGGATTGGCGCGCTTGGCATAGCTTATGGCACTGGAAACGAGCCATAAGCGATGAGCCCGGGCGCGATAAGAGGAAGGTGGAACGCCTCCTGGACAATTTAACATTGAGGGTATCACGTTCCAGCTATCGGCCTAGCAGCATCGCCATTACTTCCACGATGCCTTTGCTGCGAGAGAGTACCTGAGTCGCCTCGATTTCCGCTATTGCTCCGATTTTCTGCGGGGGCAAAAGCACTTTCTGTTTCGCTACGAATCTCCTCCTGCCATGTTGACGCTTCTCGTGAAGTTTTCCGATAGTCAAAGTTCTCCGCCGCTATGGCCAACTCGAAGTGAAGCTCCGAAATGGCGTCCCGCTTGCTCGCGTTCCGTGATAAAATATCTCGGCTGGCTTTCCCACCAAAGTCCGTCCGGTTTAGTTTCCACAGCTCCGCTGCTGGTCGTTTAGCTTTCGGGGCTTCCATTTATTCTGCTCTTTCCATCTCTTCCATCCGCAATGTTCAATGTTCCAAACCATCTGACGGAGCTGCAAGACTGCGGAACTCGTCATATGCAACCCCCCCTCCCGTGAACGCGTCCGAACATGCGAATTGGAGATATAGGAGTAAGTTGTTGGCGTGATTCGACTCCAGAAAACTCTATCTGCGGCCCGTACCGCTTGCTGCCCAGTCGTACCTCGTTTTTCCCACTGGTATCAGTCGGATCCTCGGCTATCGAAGGAGCATGTGATGGGGGACCCTCCGCTCCGGTTCCCTCGTCCCCTGGAAGTCGTGGGTGGGATACTCCACATTGGATTCTCTTCCGGATTGACGCAGATATGAGGGGATACGATGATGGATGTCCCGGGCGATGGGTCTTTGCTGATTGGGGAGAAATTTCCCTGTGAACCTAGTTCTCCCAGATCTGCCTAGACGAAAATCTTTCGGCGGGTGAGGCGAAACTCGAGTTCTCTTACTCGGCAGCGGGATGAGCATTGAATCATCTTCTGTCTGCGCAAGACTTTATGGATACCTAATTTCAAAGGAAGCGTTCGGTTTCGTAAATCCATGGGCGAAGGCGAGGCAATACTCGTCGAGCGGGGACAATTCCTCCAATCTTCCCCATAACTCCAATCGTTCCATCCGCAGACTTCCAAGCAGAGGAGCAATCCAAGCGAGAGCGACTGTGAGGAGATCAAAATGAATCTGACTCTGAAATCACGAAGCCATTTCGGGATATATCGCTATATTCCTTCATTAGAGTGACACACACAGAATATTCTGGTCAAGACTGAGCGACTCGAGTTGACGCCGAGAATTTCAACTCCGATTGTGAGTTCACTGTCCTCTTAGAAAACGTGGGCGTCGATCTCTTTGGCCAGAACGCATTCTAGACCCGCCGCGGTCCGAGTCCCGGGAGATTCCCGCGATCGCTCGTGGGAAGCGTCATAGCTACCTTAGTGCGCCCGAAACGTCCTCAAAAATGAAACGGTACGCAGTTGGTAAGCGAGTTGAGCCCCCCTCCCCCGTTCGCTCCTGGCTGATGTCAGAATCCCCCACCGCCGAGACCGTGAGGAGAAGCCCTGAATCTTGTGAAAGCACAATCAAGAGTCAATGAGCAACATTGGTAGGGAAGGGCGGCTATTATTAGTCAAATCAGCTCCGTTCCCATCACTGAAGAGCACAGCTCCGTTTTATTCTGGGCATCAGATTCCCTGAGCGTTGCGAAACGCGTCCCCCGCGAAATTCGGGAGCCTTCGTGATGATTGAAGGTCACGGTCAATCCAATGTAGATTTTGCCGGCGGCATCGCCGAGTCAAGATAACAGTAATACCTCTACTGCGCAATAGTGAGCTCTTCTCAGCCTTGCTGCCGGCGACAATGGTCATCCTTCAAGATGAATAATGATTTTCAACGCCACGCCGAATTTTGAACCCGACAAAAAGGTCAGTTCAAAGCAGGCGCGAGTCCACGGACCGGATAATTACTGAGCGAATAATTGATGAAGTTTTCTGATTCTCGACTGATTGAAAGACTAAACAAATAGACGATTCGATCGCATACCTCCTGAACGGATCCGGGTTGATCAGAGATGAGCCGCTGCAGTTGTCCATGCGGTGCTCTGTTTTTCTATTCTAGTGCCCTGCGCGTGAGCTCCTCCCCATGTGAGCTCCCCCCAATACCGGCCCTCCCCACATTCTGCGCTCGATCCACCTGATTTTTCGTGGGCTCGATTCGGAGGCGGCTTACGGCACCGGATGAAGGAATACATGAGTGGACGGGATAATGCGATGCGTGTTTACTCGACAAAATACATTCTTCTAAATCATCTCTCTCTGAATCACAATATTTGGCAACTTGGATGAAATATGATTTTCGTGAACAGAAAATATAATTTGTGCATCTGGTTGCTCGAATAATATCTCGTCGACCGATCACATAAATCTCCTCGTTTCAAGGAAGAGACGATCAATATTCTCGCTTTGCACATGAGTTCTCCTCCTCTGACCATAACGATCTGGATTTTTACACAAGGTGGGCTTGAAATGTACATGAATCGTCGACAGGGGCGTGATAATATCAGAAATCGTGTGAAACATGATCACTTCAATTATTGAAGTATGGCACAAGACGACATAATACTCTCGATGCGAAAGTTAGCCATGAAGCGGACCTTAATGTGAAGAATCGGCTGACGGCCGAGTCGATCGAGGCTTCATTAACTTGATTATCGGCACGAGGTCGCCATCTTCTTTCGACACTGGCGATCGGCAGCCGCTGAAGAGCGAGTTACCTGGAAGAAAATAACCTCCTCGATAATTGCGGGCCAGGGTACACGGTATTGGGCGGTGAGGAGCGCGTTCATAGAAGGGCGGGGGAAAAGGCAGAAGATACTCATGTTCATCTCCCCCCTTCTCCCCCGAAGACTCGGATACGTATAGGAAGTATTTCGGCTTCGGGGGGGGGAGGGCGCTTTATCTGTTTTTCGCGCCCTAAACTCAAGGGCCGCTCCCCAATCCCCAAGCTAAGGACATTGCTGCGTTCTGGGCGCGGAAAACTTCAAATTCTATCGAATACAGAAACTGCTTCCGGAGTCCAACCGTGGACCGCTCACAGTCTGCTCGCTTGATTTTGCTCAACCAGCTAAACTCAAACTCACCGTCGTCAGAGCTGGCGTCCGAAACGCTCTCAGTGTCCGTGTGCTCCTTAGCGAGTACGCACTCTTTGAAGCTGGGAAAAACCCTATCCACGAAATCCTGCTGCAGGTAGGTTTCCGCGTGCGGGAAATCTCCGACGAACTCCTGCCACTCGGAAGCGAAACTGGTATTCTTACGCTCCTGCTTCGGCAATTCCATTTGTGAAGCTGTCATTTTGCGGATCGCGTCGCGATTGTTCAGCAGAGAGTTGCCGAACTTTATGGAGATAATTTTTGAGCCTGGATCCATCTCTATTTCCATTGAGCGAGACGACCGCTGCGTGGAACGTCGAACGAGTGCACAAATCTAGTAGATGAAGAGAGTGGAATTCCTCTTCACTCAGGCGAAGCGCGCTGGCGGTGCTCGGTCAGAGACTCGACTCGAGTGCCGCTGCCAATGCGCGTTTTAAGGTCCCCGCAGCTGAAAGGACCACTTGTTTGTTTCTCGCCCTCGGTATTCGCTCTCGCCGCCCAGTAGGCTTCAAGTCTGGCAAATGGTGGCTATGTATAGCCAGACTGATGTACGGTTTCTTTAACTGAAAGGGATATGATAGAGTATGAGATGTTGAATGAAGCAGTAAAAAAAGAAGACGATGACGAACTACGCCGAGTTGTAGAGGGTGGACGGCGAGGGTTCCCGCTCGGGAGGCAATCTCCATAACTCTTTTTCTTCCATGCTCATGACACTATTCTCATATCTGTGGCTACAGTCCTACCTCCATGTGCTGCTTCTCGGACAGACGTCATCCTCAGAAATCGATGAAGTCGGATCATCCTATCGAAGTGCTTCCCCGATCGGCGGAGGGTTTGCGAATCGGACTCAGCCTTCACGCTGGAGTGTGAGATCTGACGTCTTAGCAGGATTTCTAGCGCTCTTCGGCTCCGCTTCGCCCACGGATATGCGGGTCGACACCATAGAAGCTGGCTCCACAGACCTTGGCCGTCATCAACAGAGCTGGAGTGTCGCACGGGTAGTTTGAGCGAAGTCAATGCAAGGTTAACAACAGCACGCACTTGCCGTTTTGAGTGACATCCGAGAAAATGTACGCAGCTACCTCTCGACCGACCTCGGAGTCGGAGGCATTCTATGTACCTACCTGGAAGACGACACAAAAAACTTGGCGAGTTTCTCTCGTTCTCGACCGAATAGAGAACCTCTCTCATCAACGGAGCTGCCGCACACAGGGCGCCTCATCATGGCCCTCACGGCTTCATAAACGCCACAGTGGTTCTTGGGAAATCAAATAAAAACTCGTGGTGAGCTTCGAGAGACTATGCTCGCTTCGACTCACCTTAAATGCATGGTCTGACAACCCTTTGGTTCACGACTGTCGGCAAGCGACAATTAGGTGTTTTCGAAGCGCACGAGGTGCTCGGCTTGTTGAAGAATTGCCAAGAGCATTTGTTTGGTGGCTTCACGCCCGGATTCTCTTCGAGCAAAAATAAACTCTGAAAAATGACCTTCGATCCCGATGTGCCGCTCTCGCGCGCCGTGACTAACAGATGAGCGTAAATAGTGATAGGATCCCTCCGGATGTGTTTTTGAGCATGTCGCGGAATGCCGGAAGAGCTTTGGGCTGTATCCATCGATGGATGGGGATGTCAGAAACCTCGCACGCTTGGAATAAATGAAAGTTATGTTGATGCTCATATGCTTCTATGAAAGCCGGAACCCCGCTCCGCAGCGTGGGAAGAGAGGCAAAGGTTTCGGTTCCCGCTCCCTATCGACTGCTCTGAACTTCGAGTCCGGGCGGAGTTCCACTATCGATATCAACTTTTTAATGAACAGCAAAGCCCATTGAAGACTTCTCCGGGACCTCACCCAGTGACACAATATCTCGCCGCCGGCAGGAATTCTTCCACAAATAGAACGTTTTCTCCATGACCACCCTTCGCTCTCATCTTCTTCCTTCTAAGTTCTGCCGTTCCCGAATCAGCGCTCCAGTGCACCTCCAGCCTAGGACGAGGGGAACTCCGCTTACTATCGAGAGCAGTATCGCGTCCACCTCCAGATTTTAGACAGAGAGGCGAATCGATTGACCGGTGAACCCTAGAAGGTAGAAGCAAGCGGTCATAGGAGGACTGGAACAACAACTACAACGCGACAGCTCAGATGTCAACGGATAATTTTGAGCCTCTCGTCAGCAAAGCACGAAGAGCCGCAGGACCCTCGATCGTGAGCTGACGGTGCGGTCCGCTGCGGCTCTCACAGGTCTTCCCCTCCCATCCGCCAGTCTCAGTTTTATAGAGCCTGTTCAATCAATCTCGACTGATCACCTGTTACACCTGATCAAAGAAGTCGTTGCACTCGCTGATGTACATTAGTCTGCAAGGCTTGCAGATAGCTGAGCCAGAGCTTTCTGCAGCGGCAGCGGGGATGATGTCTTACGCTGAACTTATCGAAGCCAGGCTTAGGGACCTGGACCTAAGGACGATAACATTGGGAGAGATGTATCGCAAGTGACAGAAAGAGAAGCTCAATGCGAGAAACGCGGCCGGATGAATCAGGCGGAGTTGACTTGTTTCTGCGGCCTGATTTCAGCCGACAAGCTCTCGGTGGGATGGTCTGCGCAGCTACAGAAGTGATGCATGAAATCTGTCATGCAATCTAATTTTCGGTGCTCACGCTCCCTCCGACCGCGTATCTGTCATTTCGTTCGGATCCTAGAAGGATTTGCACACGGAGCATCTTGTTGCCTTGGGACTCATTCTTCCCTTTTGAGTCTAGTTTGTCTCTGATAAGGAGTTGGTGTGGGGACAGCTGTGAGGGGGTGAGAATTTATTGGTTTCTCTCATCAATATAGTGCAAGGGAGAGGGAACTTCAAATGCCGGTGGAGACACATAATTTCCACACATTCTCTTTGGTCTTCCTTGTTTCTCAAGGCCAAAAAATAAAAGATTGCTATCGAGGAATATGGAGAAATTCGAATGAATCGTTCTGTACAGATTCCGAGAAAGAGCTCTCGAAAAGGATCATTTGTAGTCGAGCGAATCACCGTGGGATCTCAGATTCTGCCCCATTCTTCTGGAGACGGATCAGAGTCACGAGGAAAATTCATTGAGCGACGCGATCTTTCGAGACGCCCAATCGTTTCGGAAAGAAGTTTAAGGCGAAATCCGAGCTTTTTCGACGCTGCCGCATTCCGATTAGGTCTTCGAAGCCCGCGTGGGCTGAGCGAGACGAAGCTGACGCGAAGACCCTTGCACCAGGTGCCTGGCCTTGGCTACCTTACTCATCAAACAGAATGAGCGAAAAAAAGCTAATTGCAGCGCTAACATGCCGTGCACAGGTGGGCGAGGATCTTCTCCCGACTCTGTCGCTGTCTCGAGCTTTCAAAGGGTTCTCAGCGTGGTCAGTGAATCGTAGGGGGAGGGTATATCCATCTCCCTGCACACGGTATGTCTTCAGTATTATTCTCCCGAATGAAGCCAGGGTCAAACATGGGAGTTGGGGTTCGGACTTCTTGGAAGATTCCGATGCGCTCAGAACACATTGTATCTTTATTTCTGTGAGCTTCCGGCAAACGAAATGTTGAGAATGGATTCGGAATTCCCTGGTTCTTTTCGACGCTCACGTCTATTGGTGATATCGTTCCAGTCTGTTTCCATTTAATGCTCTCACCGATTCCTCGTTCCGATCTTTTCAGTACCCCACGTGTAATACCTACGTAGTTATATGAACTCGGTATTCAGGTGTATGGATGAGACGTGGACATCGATCGAATAGTTTCGAATCCATCGTTATGATCCGGAATACACGTGCGGAATATGGATCTTCGAATTCTCAGGACTCTCCGAATTTCCCACGTTTGGAGTAAAATCTGATTATCCTCGCTCTGGATATCGACCAAACTTCCGCAGGCCCAGTGGAGAGATATTTAAACATACTCTCTGGATGGACGCGTCCCATCCAAAATCTAGGGCTATGAGTCTCGAACGGGAGTGGCTCTGTGTACGCGCCACGCGACGAAAGTGTTCCGGAATGCGTTGACTCACAGAGTTTGCACTCATAATTCGAAAAGAATCCGGTGTTTGTTGTTAGCCCTTGGCACACATCGAGACTCGAAGGGCTTCTCTGAGCTGCTTTCTGGCTGCTCGGACATGCCAGTCTTATTTTTTGGGAAGAGCCGAGAAACAAATCTTGACGGCGAAGAACGATACTGAGCGCCTCTCTAGGAGTTGCCGGTTCCTTCAACTCTGGGATGAGCCGTAGGTAATCGGCGGTCGGTAGAAACCGGCTGACGCCTTTCGAGGAATGGTCCTGGAACATCGGATCTCGGAAGAAGACTCGCCATGATACAATGGGGCATCGATGGTGATTTTACTTTCTTAAGTTTCGGCCTGATCTGGACAGCTTCAAACGATGAGTAATTCTTCGCCTGGACTTTTTCGGGAGAACCTACGAAGCCGCCCCCTCGTTTTTTGGGAATGCTCGCCCCGCTCATGGCCAACCGGGAATGTTCCGGAACATTTTGGTGTGACTTCGCTCCGGTCGCGAAAATTTATAATTTCATTCCTCAGTGCATTCGAAATGAAGCAAAACGAGCTGCGGCTCTCACAGGTGGATATTGGCCCCAGAATGAGCCCGGGGAGCCCATCCGGAAAAGAAGCTTACCGGGTGCGCGAATTGAAAAAGCAACGATGCATGTCACCGCTGAATAAGGTAATTTTCCAGCTCCGAGATTCCCATATGCCATCCTCGGCCGTCTCGCCTCTCCTCGTTACGCTTCAGGGGTAGGTGAATCGAGAATCGAGTTGAGCTTTGGTCGTGCTGTTGAGAGGGAATAATTAGCCTCAGCGTTCCGGAAAATATGCCTCTGAGAGGGAACGGGAGTTCGGGAGGGCCGAACCGGACCGGAAGTTCTCTGAAATATGAATTTCCTGGTTCACGCAGCCCCGAGCGCGGTCGCAACTCGCTTCCTGAGCGGTTCCCGCCACGTGTCTAGAAACCAGAAGACAGTGAGGGACATTTTTCTTCCAAGCGTTCCTATCCTCGAGACCGGTCCGGAGATTTGTGGGATGCGCAGAAATGCTTCGCCTCGCCGGATCATCATACCTCGTCATGCTTGGTCAACGAAGTTCTCTCGACAAAGCTGCCCGAGACTGCGGTCACTGCCATGGTGGAGAATTCGTTTGCATCGCGTATTTCGCATTTCTGAGTTCGTAAACAACGATTAAGATTTCCGCAAGCACCTCACACCCATTTCGGGGGGGGGGAGGGGGCTTGACACGGATTGAAGCAGATTTACTATTGAAGGAGACCGGTATTTGATCACTCGAACGATTTCCGTACACTCAGACACTCGGGTATCTCCTCCGAGCCGAGCGCGACTTCCCCGTCGGAGTCGTTTCTAGCGAGTTCCTCTCGGGTGTCTCGGGCCCTGAGCTCCTCGGATCCGGCTCCGAATCTCGTCGGATGACGCCCGATGGACACGCTCCTCCGAGAGATTGGAGCTCCTTGTACGCATCCCTCATCTCGCGAGACGCCGCGAAATTGCCAAATATTCTTCCGCTCGGTGCCGGAGCGTTTCGGGCCTCGAGTTTCTCGTAGAGCACGACTCAGATGCGTGAGTCGCCCGAAAGCCCCGAGAGCGAGAGTGAGAAATATCTTAGGAAATCTGTGTCCTCAGGGAACGGAGCTGAAGAGCGATTGCTTGTCAGTCTGCTCTCCAATGGCTCGTTTCGAATCGTAAGGGTTATTCATAGGGTTCGGAAACGTGCAGTGCGACAGCGGAAATTTCCGCGAAACTCCGACGATGAGAATGTCGACTCGTCGGTGAAACCAGTAGACAGGAACGTTTACCAAGAGCCTCATGTGCTGAATCTCACCAGGTGCACCTATGGCTTGAAGCCACCTGGATAGAGACCTCTGAGAAGCGTCTGTCAAAGTCAAGGCTGTGAGACCTTGACGCGGGATACGTCCTGCGTCAAGTTAGTACCCGTGCCTGCTCGTCAGATTGAAGCTGCTGTCATTCGGGGACGTACTGACACAGTCGGGCGTTTGTCGGGTGCTTGAAGCCTGTATACATAGAACCGAAAAAACGAAATCAGTCCGATCTGACCACTGGGATTCGGTTTCCCTCATCGGAGCTCGGGCACTCCATCTCCTTTTTCCGATGAACGACCTCCGTTCAAGTTATCGGTAGGTTCTGATGAAGGATCGGGGGGAACTTGCGGAAGTCCCGTGAGTTTTAAAAAGGAAGGTCTGGATTCGATTCCTGCTCAGATACGTGATACGGAGGAGAGAATTGAAGACGGAATTCAACGAGCGGGAAGAAATCATTGAAAGCCTAAACGTTCAGTGAATCCTCCTCCAAACCGACCACTCGACACTTGCTCTGCTCGTTGACAGATGATATCGAGGTCCGAGAATCGTCGACCAGACATCCTTCGCAAACATTGGCCGATTCTCGGAGCGCTCGCTCGAAAGAAGACCTTGGGCTTCTCACGCGAGGGAGCGAGAGAGTGCGCGTGTAGACGATCGACCAAATCTTCATCTCAAACGAGAGGCAGATGACGATCGCACAGAGTGGTACCGGTAGGCGAGCGAGCTCTTCGTTCCGTGCCAAAAGGGTTTAAAGCAAACGGTCATGTGACACAGAACTCAGAGCCAGGGGCTTCGCTATGGATCACCTCGCGAGCAACTTTCTTAATCGACGCAGCATCGGCTTCGTCACAGAGCTGAAATTCTTTAGCGGCATGAGCAAACTCTCGCCGGGGTAAATCCTCACAGATATTCGGGGAAAAGAGCTGAAAGTTCAGTACTCCAATTCTTTCGCTTGGGACTCCTCGGAAATCTTGAAACCGTAGCCAGCTCCGGCCTTCGGCGAATCTTGATCATTCTCATGTAGGAGGATCACCTGGGTAGTTCCAATCATTCCTTGCGGGCGTATCCGAAGCGAGTGATTGGTGCCAGATAACACGTTCGGACTGCGCCCAGGATTCGCGACTCGCGATCCGAGCATAGAGTTGGGAAAAAGTCGACATCTCCAAAAGGAACCTGACAGCGGGAGCCCTCGGCACGATCTTTTGCCTTGCTTACGCCCCGAAAGACGGAATATTCCCTGGATACTCTCCGTCCGGATTAGGAAGCAATTTTGAGTTCTACTCGCGCCTGCCATCCACGAGAGTGCGGCAGATAATCACGATTTCCGCCCGTTGGAATTCGAGGAACGTATCGGGAGCAGGATCCGCTCAGGTTCATGTATACGATAGTTCCAGGAACCGACAGCACTCAAGGACCGTCGCATGAAGGAGCCAGAGACAATCTACGACTACAGAAGGCAATGAACGCGGAGTGATCGATGATCGTACATTCGTCTTGCTCGGCGGCTGCCGTCTCGGGCTTTTTTAAGGGCTTTTTGTCTTTTGAATATTATACCGATGAAGTCGCTTGCTCAGACTTCCCGATGGGAAGGCTGTCGGCTCGTTTGTATCCCACGAAGGAGGGCGGTTAAACCCAATCGCGACTCTTTCTAGGAAAATCTCCGTCATTGATCGACTGCCAGGCTCCGGAGCCAACCGAGCTGTTTCCGTGGATTTCACTGCAGAATTAATGGATGAGAGCTATTTTTCCATCATGACTTTATTGAAGGGATGGATGTGAATCTTAGTTCACGCCAAAAACAATTTGGGTACGTTCGCATTCATTCACGGTCGGGATTGCTGCTCCTCGCTGATCTTATTGGGAACTTCTCGACGTTTCGATCAGAATCCAGAGCGGTTTATAATATGCTTTGCTCGATGATGTCTCCAAATAGATCGGGCTGCAGTCTCCATCTCGACGAGAGACCAAGACACACCAACTATCTAAAAATAGATGCACGCAAATCACGCTGAAAATGTCAACAGCCTGGAAACTAGTCGCTTCACAGACGTCGAGCTCTACATATGCAAATGCAACAACAGGAGGTAACTCGCTCCGATCATTCTGGAGATGAGTGGCCCACGTGTACGACGTTTATCTGGTGAACGCTACAGCATATCCTTGTCTGATTCCGAAAATCCACGCGAGATTGCGCGCAGGAAGGCTGCGAGCCTCGAGAGTCCCGGATTCAGAGCTTGCTATCGACTCGACGTCACGAGATTATTCAACTTTTTGAGCCCTGCGACGAGACAGGATCGAGCTCCCTACTTTCCCCTAGCTTTTGAGCAACAAACATTTATTGTCCCTCGCTTTCGGATCTTCGAGTGATCTTCGATCGACATAAAAACAAAAAATCTCGCTGGCTCTGAGCGGAGATTCGTCCCTCAGCTCTAAACGTGCTCCGAAAGCTCTCGGCTCTGCCCGCTCGAGCTTCAAACGAGGAATTCGGGGTCATCCTGCGTGAAAAAGTTGTAAATTTTATTAGCACTTTCCGCGCCGATTCTGAACGTTCTCTGCAGGGGCGGCTGACCCACGGTGACCCGAATGTCTTCGAACACCTCCGCGACGGGTTTCCTCAATAGCTCTCTCCTCAGGGCGCTCACCGAGGGATATTTTTCCGCGACGGCTTTCGCCAGAGGATTCGCGGCATGAGTGAAGAACATCTCGAGAAAGGCCACCCATGCGTCTCTACCTGAGCTGGCCGTCCGTTTTCCTCCCTCGAAGCCGAGGACCTCTTGCCGGAGGATTTTCGAATGTTTTTCAGCCGTAGCTTTCGTCATACAGTACAGTAGCTGATAGATTTCCAAGGGATTGTGCACCGATCTCACGTTGAATAGCGAATCCAGTTGATGGAGGATGATAATGTCTTCTACGTTCTTATGAATGGACTTTCCTGACTCGAGCACGACCATCAGGGTCATGAACTTCGCTCCGTACTTGCTGGGCCAACTTTCTATCTCTGCGGTCATCTTCTTGCTCATCAGTGCGAGCTGTTCCGGGGTTACCACGAGCACCGCCTGGTCATTGATGAAATCGTCTGAAGACGAGCTCCATGTGATCAAGTCCGGTAGAGTGTCCTCGATCACGAATTCACAACACTTAGACTCCTCGAAGAGATCTCTAACCCGGTGGAAATGCGGCATAGTCGCGAAAAGAGTTCTGGACAACTCAATCTTCAGATTTGGGAATTCCATATCTATAGAACTGGACCCATTGCCTTTGAAATCGTCGAACACTCGAATCGCTCAGGCCGTTTCGCGCCCGACGGCGCACAGCTGATCGCCTGAGTTAGGGTTGGATTCTACCGAGCCCTGTTCCCCGGGAAAATTCTCTTCCATGGCGAGGAACTCAAATTTTTCGGATATAGGATGTGGTTGAGGGCTTCCAAGGATGCATCAGGCATTATTTGCGGATCTCTCAGCAGGCATTATTCGCGGCAGACGATGTCTCAGATCGAATGAGCTCCCGTAACGAGATGGTAGATCCCGCCCGCGTTTCGAACGCTACGTCAACACAATAAACAAAGCGTCAAGTCAGCTGTCCGGCGACGAGAATCGCGAATTCCTGGACGGTGAGCTCACGTTGAGCGATTTCGGTCCTCCGCGGTAAGGAAACGGCAACGGATATGGAGAATTGTTTCCAGATGTGTCTTCCGGATGTGTCTTCCGTATGTGTCTTCCGTATGTGTCTTCCGTATGTGTGATCTCGTCGTGTTTGAGTCTCCAGGGAGCGAGGCATGCGGCCCAGCCACCAAGGAATATTGTCGATCGAGAGCAGTGGTGATCGGAGCGGAATGTTTGTCAAACTCACGAGGAATACCTCACCAGCTTCATTGATGGCATTCCTTCATTTATAGATGTCGACAGGCTCTGCGCCGGCCGTGGAGCCGGGCCAGCCGGCCGGAACGTTCCTGCAGAAGAAACTGACAAACGTTTTCGAAATGGGGCTGGAGAACGATCGTGAAACATTGGAGATCCTGGCTCATATGTCCACATTCGTCACGGAAAACAGTATTCGGACCCGCAGGTGAGGAACGATTCATCTCGAGCATCGGGAGAGATTGGCTTGGGAGTTGTCGTGCAGCCCCGATGAAGAGAGTCCAGACTTTAGTCGCGCGTGAAGTTCGAGAAGTCTCACGAGTGCTTATGCAGGAACCTTCGCGGGGAAATCGAGAAGCAGAACTTGGCCGTGAATGAGGAGTTTTACGAATCCTTGAAATCCCTCAAGACGCAAGTTGATTCGTTGTGCGAAGACATCGGAGTCATGAGCACCTGTTGCGAGGATATAATCACTCAATTAAATACTACGAAAGCTAAGACGCATGGTGAGTTTTTCTCCTGGAGCTTCTGTCAATGTTGCCGAGCTACCCTGACGTCTTCAGATTCTTATCGATCGATCACGAGAATATCGGTGATTGACGAGAAACTCGCGCACCGACAGGTGAAGGGAACTTCCAAGTCTGACGGATCTGACATTCCAGGGTTGATCAGCAAAACATCCACCATGAAGAAGGAAACCTCGAAACTTGAGAACAACCACGCCTTGGCTACTGCCGTGCTTGAACACTTCCAGCTGACTCCCGAAGAGATCCGTCTCCTTCAAGGAACCCCGAAAGATCTCACCGTCGAGGATGGTTTCTACGCCGCTCTCGACAAGCTGAAGAAAATCCATGACGATTGCAAATATTTGGTACGCTTTCTTCGAAGTCCCAACCGACCTACCGTCGCCTAGCGGCGAGGTTGGGGTCTCGCGGAGTCGACTCCTCGGAATCTCGAGTCGCTCGAAACGGGTGTTCGATAGCGGAATCGTCCTGGGAAGCGTTGAGAAGAATTTCCAGTACAGCGACGACCTGAAATTCATTCATAAAGCTCCGCTTCCAGGTGCGGTGCCATCAGCCGACTGCTGGCTTGGAGATCATGGAAAATATGTCCCTTCACATGGAGGCCGCCTATGAGCATCTATTCAGGTGTGAGCGGGGAGCAAGTGATACACCGGTTCGGCGATTGCGCGACGATTCGCTCCTGCACGTGGCTAACGAATGAGTTTCGCTCCTCAGATGGATCCAGTCGGAATGCCGCCTGACAACCGATGAGACGTCGCTCTTCAAGCTATCGAAAGGCTTCGCCGCTCTACACGCGCGACCTCTGCTCTTCAAAAAAGCCATGGCAGAATACAACAACGCCAGGAGAGCCTCCGTCCTGCGCAGTCTGATTGACGCCCTCACGAGAGCGTCTCCCGGTGGAGGGAAACCTATCGAATTTTACTCGAGAGACGCTCTGAGGTATCAATCGAATTAATCCCTCCTGTCAACCACACTCTTCATGATCTAAATACATGGGTTCGATAAAGGGCGAAAACTGTTGGTGACGTAAATCGACTTCTCAGGTACACCGGAGACATTCTAGCTTGGGTGCATCAAACGGTGGCTACGGAACGAGAGAACTTCAAAGTACTCCTCTCGAAATGTGAGAGTTTCGATCTCGATGCGATGGCCAGCCAAGCCATCGTCCACATCACCGAAGGCCTATCGCTGCCCATCAAACAGCGATTGGAACAGGTATTCGTTCCCTTGCTCGAATCAAAGAGTGAAATTATTGCTCCCATTAGGCCAGTAACATGATATTCCTCGAATTTTCTGCCGGAAATCTAAGTTGTTCGAAAACTATTCCAGATCATGACGCAAGAGACGAACACTGTGACACTATACCGCATCTGGAATCTAGTGAATTTCTACAACAAGTCACTCGATATCTCGCCGGTGGACGATGTGGACGTGAAGGACACTTCATTGTGCAACACGATCCGAGACCTACTCGTGCTGAGCAAGAAATTGTTCACGAATTCCCTCATAGGACATACGTCTCGCCTGCTGGAGCGTGTCGAAGCTCCGTCCGGAGACTTGGGACCCCCAATATGTTTTCAAAACGTTCTGGATCTTCTGCGGCAGATATTGTCGTGTCAGGACTCGCTTTTGGCGGAAGGTATTAGCACGCTGGCTTGAGTACCCATAAAGAGTCCACCAGAGATCCTGGAGTACAAGAGCCCATCCGCCGCTTATCGGAGATGAAATAATAATTTATAATAATAAATCCTGTTTTCATCTCTATGACCTCTTTCCAGAGCGGCGGCTGGATATCGTACAGATACTCAATCTCATGATTGACCCCCTGATCCAGAGTTGTCAGCTGTCGGCATCGAAACTGGCTGCGCCGGACATGGCCTCCTACATCACGAACTGCTTATATACGCTGTGTACGGTTTTGTGTGTTTATGAATACACGGAACAGAAGCTGGAGCTGTGCAAAGCCCAGATCGAGGCCCATCTGTCGACGCTGGTGTCAGAGCAATGCTCGGTCCTACTAGGCTCGTTAAACATGGGATCTCTGTTCAAAATGTGCGAGGAACCGACAAGTATCTGCGGCCCGGCATCCCAGTTGCCCGGCTGTGACTCTATCGCGGTTCAGACCTTCGCTTCGAAGTTCGAAGAGTTCCTCGCGAAGCCCGATTTGATGACAATACCGCAGGTGAGCATTCTGTTGTGGAGGGTTCAATCCGGTATTCCTCCATTGATGGCTGGAGAAGTGTAAATCTGGGAGGGGCTTGCGCGGATGACAGAAATTTCGTTTTTTTCCAGGTGTATCTATTGTTGAGCGGACTCCATCGCCAGGAAGTCAAACAGCGCACTCTGACAGTCATTTACGGAGCTTACGAGAAGTTGTTCAAAATAGTTACAGATCCGAGTAATGCTTACACTGATATCGCTCTCAGAACCCCAGAAGATGTGAAAGCTGTACTTTTTGGCAATAAATGATGCACGGTCTTTTCCATGGCCTGTGAAGTCGAAATCTATTGAGGCGCTGGCTCGCTTAGTGTGAACAATCACACTCCGTTGCCGCCTCGTTGGGCTCCGTCGCCCGTTGGGATTATCCGGCCCAGACTGTCGCCGACCAGCCCCACACTTTAGATCGCTCTCGAATACCTGAGCACGGGGCCTGTGGATGACGGAAAAAATTAACGGCGACGACATCAATGGATATATGCGGGAAGTTTCTCGAATAGTCGAGGTAGACCCATGGAGAGTATGATTGTTCGGTGATATGCGTAAAACGCTCCCCGTTTGTGACTGTGGTCACCACGTACTTGCTCAGATGTTTTTGTGAACTCCTTGCGCCGACGAGAGCCGTTGCTCATGGGAGATTCTAAGGAAGGAAAAGTATTGCGACGAACGCTCCCCGTCAAAAGGTCTCGCGAGAAGATCTTCCTTCCTCTTCCGATAATCGAGTCGGATACCGTAGACCCGATCGACTTTCCCGCGTCCCGTCTGAGGATTTGTATTTCTCACCGGTGAGTGTCGCGTCCCCTGACGTTGGAGACTGCCCGGATCTCGCGCTCTCACGTCACATGTGAACAAGGAGAGCTCTTCAATGGAAATTAACAATCTCTCGCGCGACTTCTTCTTTATTTTGTTCATCTCAGCTCGCGGTCAGCAGGCTCACAACGTTCAGATTCGAGATATTCAATCTCTCGAAATATTCGACTGAGGTTTTCCAATTTGAGATTTTTAGCACCACGTTGACTCCCGAAGATGCTGCGTGGACCACGTCGCATCGCGCGAACGGATCCCATCTTTCAACGACGGTTTCCTGCATTGAAACATCCGGTTAGTGCCATCGCGGTGCCAAAACCTCGGGATTCGGAACAATTGACTTTCCCGACGCGCCTTATGGCTACGTCGTCTTTCTCGGAGAATCCAGCTCCTCTCACTTTTCGGGGATCATGAGCTGAACTTACTGCTGCGAACGTCGTTTCGGCGCTCTGATAGAGATCGCTCGTTCTATACAAAACGAATGAGGATCCCTGTCTAGCAAGAACGAAGAACGTGTTCGATCGTCCGATCGGGGTCAAGTATTCGATGAAAAGCTCC
Source organism: Galendromus occidentalis (assembly GCF_000255335.2). Classification (NCBI taxonomy): domain Eukaryota; kingdom Metazoa; phylum Arthropoda; class Arachnida; order Mesostigmata; family Phytoseiidae; genus Galendromus; species Galendromus occidentalis. Next base: position 15,690 of record NW_003805470.1, on the reverse strand, counting down.
TCGCAGCAGAGTCTCCACGTAGCCTCGTTCCTCCGTCGGACGTATAGACCCCAACAATGATAGTAGAGCAAGGCACAGTCAGCGCCCAAGTACATCCTCGCCAGCCAACCCTCATGCGGGGGGCTCGGTAGATTTTTCAAGGGGCTCGAGTCGGGAATTTCATTCGGACAGGGGGCCAGCTTCTTCGCGAAGATAGCTTGGAAACTCCCATCGCTCATCCAGAGCAAGGGTTCGTTATCGTCTAGTTGGGTCATGATGGCTCGAACTCTCTGAGATTTCATCGACGTCTCGATGTTGTTCAAAAAAGTTCGGTAGACTCCGTGACAGTCTATCTCAGCGTAGAATCTACTGAGAGGATTACAGACAATCGTCGGATTCCGCCGAGGGATATCTCGACCGATCGAAACCAACGGTTTCACTGAGTTTCCGCGAAAGCCGTATATCTTGTTCTCCAAGAGGATGACTTTGTTTGGGTGGAACGGAGGCTCGCTCTTGGGCGCCAGAGGTTCCACGCTCTTGATTGCAGATTTCGCTCGGTGGGCAAATATTGGTTTCTCAAAAACGGTCTTATCCACTGCCGAAGCCTTCGGTGCGGCGGTCACGATGCCGTTCCGACGACTTAGGGTCTCAGCAGCGGGTAGTTTCGCGGATCCGATGCGCCCGGAGCCCGGGCCAAGGAACTGAGGCTTGGCGACATCCGGAGTTTTCCCCCCTTCAGGAGCACTAGGTTTCCCTGCGGGTTCTCTAGGAGGCTTGTCGTCACCTGCCGATACCGCGGGAATGGGCTCGACGGTGATCAACTTGAAGGGCAGTGCGTTGACGTCGGCAATTTCAATCGGCGAACTCATCTCCCTCGCAGGCTCCGCTTCCGAGATCGGCTTCGTATCCGCTGCAGCTACCGATTCGGCAGCAGTCGCTATCACAGGTTCCGCCAATCCGCAGTCTTCAGGGACCGGCTGGTCGAGGATCGAACTCCTAGTCACTGCTGGAGTGGGGCAGGGTTCGAGAGCGGGATCGACCAAGGAGGGAATTTTTTCCTGATTCTTTGCAGGAATATCCGGAAACGTCGATGCCGGCTGCTTCTTGAGGACCTCTGTTTTCTTCAAAACGTTCGACTCCTCTGAGGAAGCACTGAGCGTTTCGTCCCCATTCTGCTGTACGAACTTGCTGACAAGTTTGACGAAACCCAATTGACGATTCTTGATGTCAGCTCTCCACCAGCGGTACAGGATCCGCGGAACACATTGGCTCCTCCGTTTCTCCAGGAGTCTTTGTAGGAACTGGTCGTCGATTTTCAGCATCTCGTTCTTCACGCGAGCGATCTCGTTCAGATGCTCCGCGACGAAATTCTCGAGTTTTTCGACCAGCGGACGCAGTCGCAATGTTTTCGCCGTCGACCAGAAGTCTATGACATTGTCTACGGTCAGCTGAATCTGGAGAACGATTGGAACATATGTTATATGACAAATGAGAATCATCATTGCAATTTCAGATGAGTTTTCTGTGGCGGTAAGATTAGTTCCTATCAAGCAGATTGTCTTGAGGCTCGTGAATATACATACCCTTTGACCGCCGGTGAGCATTCGCGTGACCGAGTAAACCGCATAGAAAGGCTGGTTCGTGACGATGAGTTTTGCCGGGGCGTCGACATCCAGCTCGCTGGCATTCCTCAGGAGACCGCGATCGACGATCACTCGCTCACCGAAGCGACAGCTTATTTCCACCTGATCCCCGACACTCGTCGTGGGATTCTCATTTTGAGTCATGGTCCGAATTTTGATATTCCCCGAGGAGATTTTGCTTCGTTTTTCAATTTAGTTCGTCACGATTCGAACCATTGATCCAGGCTACCCATCTTCATTGGGCGGACAGGTGAATAATGGAGCTCCTTGCGAGTGTCCGCAACTAGAGTCCGATCCATCTTCAGTTCCGCTGTGGTTCTAGCGTCCCACACCGTGGGTAGGTCCGCGCGCTCTCTTTCGAGCTTTGCCAGATTAGGAAGGAGTCTGGATATTCTTAGTGGCATTAATTGAAGCGGATGCCCATCAACGATGCGGTTCGCTGAAGATTCGGCGTCCAAGAGGATTGGATTTCATTTCATTTCACAATGATCTGCTCGTTCGGAAATGAGGAAAAAAATTCTGCGTTCGACATGAGGACTAGCTATTCGCACATTGTACGTCGAACAGTGTGTGTTCGCTGTTTGGAGCCTCCTCCCCATCAGAATCATCAGAGTGGACCTTGAAGCCGTGCAAAACGTACTCCTATTCCCACCTCCTCCTGTCTGCGGAGAGTCCGCGAAAATGATGAATGTGAGTTGAGCTTCAGTTGCTGACCGTGCACCATAGGCTGACGGTGGAAGTAAGCCGGAGAATTCAATCACGGGTGCATCTCGATTCGACATCCAATATCTTCGGAGCTCAGTACAGGATATTCAGTGCAAGAGCCTCACCTCCATGACACTGAGACTCTTGCTACTCGATCACCGTGAGCTGAGGATACCTACATTTCCCTAGTTCCCCCTCTCATAGAGTTCCTAATCCTCCGGAGCGTGATCCTTCTCAGAGGAAATCTGCCCTTCCGGACCTGACTCGGCAACGATCTCATTCCGACTCTTCGAAAATTTCCGTCGCTGAGAACTTCTGCATCGAGAAATATTTCCCGGAACAGGAGTCTCAAACAAAGTCCATTGACCGTTCGAGGTGAGTATGCATCGATTTATGGAAGGCTCAAAGCCCACAGTACGCCATCCGCATACCAGGACATACGCGGGATTACGAATTCGTATTTCAGATGTCGTCCGAGATTCAAGAGATTTCGAACGGATCACGATTCCGTCCGCGGAGCGGTCGAAAGCTGCCTCCACGTGCCGATAAGTTCAGCAAGCGACGATGTGGAAGAGGCATGTGTCAGTCGAACCGGAATAAGAGCCTGCGCGAAAGTTTTTCTTCACGGAAAGCCTTCCCGGGTGCGAGTTCCACCACCGGGACTTGTTTCATTGACTGAATCGCGAAGTCGTGCAAATAAGAGACCCCAACGGATATCATTAGGCCTAAGAGACTCGGTCCTGCTCACGGGAAGAATCCAGCCGGCTCATGCATCTGACCCGTTAATCCGATTCCTGCAGATTCAACGCAAGAGGACTTTCTGCCGATTGTGCCGCTATCCAGCCCCTTTGGAATCCCGAACCTTCACAGTGTCTGGCAGAGTGTTTCACAAACAGTGTTTTCTCGTGAGTTTGCCCCCCCTCCCCCCCTACGTACCGTGGTGAAGAATACCTTTCGATCTGTTATTACAATGCTCCCGTCTCCGGGGTCATTCTCTGCGGCATCCGGATTCGAGCCAACTCCTTTACCGAACCGACTTTTTCGAGCTCTGACTTCTGATATACTCCCACAGGACTGTAATTTTTCTGACTCAGAACTTCTCGAAGCATTCAAGGCCAAATGCGGCCTCCCTCTGGAGGAGAACGTGTCGAAAGACGGAAAAGAGCGCTCGATTCGCCCCCGTTTCCTCGAGCGGATCAAGAAGCTGATCACGAAAATCAAGAAGCTTCGATGAGATGACGGAAATCTCCGCGATAAAAATCATCTCCTGGTTGACGGATGCGGCGCTGACTCTGAATTTTGAAACTCGTCCGAGCTTCCCGCAACTTTAGCCGAATCGGATTAGCAGGCGCCGCGATATATGTAGTTTCGTCGAGGCTGCTGATGATCAATATGACAAAAGCTCGTTTAAGAAGAAGATCTCTCGGTCAAAGATATTATCAGCTGTCCTGACCGTCCCGCCTCAGGTAGTTTGCCCTCTGCAGCCTGAACTGTAGGAAAGGGAATTGACCAGCAGGCTGCGGCTTCATCCGCATGAGCACGACGGAAACGTGAGAGACTGCAGAAAGCATGCATCTTATGCTCGGAGTCCTGACAATTTATTATCTAGCATGGGGGCGCCGGGGCGCGGATCTTAATTTAAAATACTTGGGAGCTTCTGTTTCAACAAGCTTCTTGATCCCAATCGGAAGTCAAGTCTCGATGAGATGGGAGCTCTCAATAAATACCATCGTTGTCATCGGAATTCCTCTTATGGAGAGGACTCTTTCGAATAATTGAGGATTGAGGCGACCTTCGGTGAAAACAATGGGACTTAAACGAGTGAATGAAACCTTAAGTTGCGATTCTCCAGCGACCTTGATGGAAGCTTCCAGCGGTCAGAGTATCTGAGCATCGGAATGCGTAATGTCGAATGACGTATTCTCACCTTGCGGGGAGATCACGTCGTGGCTCATGATTGAGTGGAGGATAAGCAACGGGGCTCAATCTTCGTATTCCCTACTGCCCGAATGCCTTGAGCTGTCTTCCGTTGCTAGAATGTGAAAATTCATTTTAATCGGTGCCTCGGGGACCTCGCGTAAATATATGGTCTCGCCTTCCGGTACAAAGTGTCTCCCAAGCTGTCGGTTTGTGAGACTTCAAGTTCTTCGAACTCGCATCTTAAACCTCCCGTTTCCCCCATTTTGATAGCTCTCTCATGTCGGCGTCTCCTGGTTCGTCTCTCGCGAGCTTGACCACAGTGTTGCTCTTCGAAGTTAGTGAGATATGTATTTCTCAAAACTCACTCACGAAAGCCTTGGTGACCGTGATGTATTCTCCTTCGTCATCCAATTTGCGCGCGGGCTCTGACCGCAGGTTGAGAGTCGGAACTCGGGACTTGAGATCATTTTTGAGTTCTCGACGACTTGAACCCTCTTTTTCATCCAAATGCGCACCCGTCTGACCCTATGCCGTTCGTGAGGTTTCGCGCGCGACATGGTACCGATCTCTCCGAGAAAGTTTGAGGTGTCTTTCGAGAAGATCCTCCTCCCTCGGCCCCACGCTTCCGTTTATGTGGACGACAAGTCTCCGGTCACATGTTGATAAATCGACCGACATCGTCATTCGCAGGCGCTGCAGTCATTGGTCACTGGCTGTGGAAAATTACGTCTCCGATTCACTCAGCCCACCTATCAGTACGCTAATACAGCCCATATATCTGACCGCGGCCTGATGCTGACTGAGATTGGTGCACTTTTGGTTCCCATCAGGCGGAGAGACTGGGTCTTGCAGCGAGGTAATAGAGCCTGTGGCTGTGATCGAACACGGTCGATTCTGTTCTGTTCATGCTTATTCGGAATCACCGATGAAAAGGCCGGAATTCACTCTTATCTACCAACGATTATTGTCAAACAGGCGTGATGCATCCGCTTAATAAGTATATTGGTGAGCAGATATTCCTGCTCCTCTTCATATGATTCCAGGGGTTCCCGAATCTGAAAATGCATCACGGAGCCCGGAATGATTCTAAGACTGAGACACCCCCTCCCACGTCGATGACATCCATTTAGTTTCTGCTCCACGTTATGTCGCAACCGGGCACCACGTTGAACGTGCATTCGCAAACATATGCTCCCGCAGGAACAAGCCATCTCACTCAAAGGAGGCTTGGTCGTCATGATGAGCTCCTACGCTAAAGAGACTGCGGTGGGTATCGATCAAGAGCTTTTTTGTGGATATAAAATTTATAATTTGTTTATAATTTATAACTCGGATTCAACCGATCGGCTTCGAAAATCCTGACGGTCTGCCTCGGGTCATTCCCTGCATGGTGATAATAGGGATTCCACCCTTAGACCTGCTCTGCAGAGAGCTCCTTCGATGAGCTTTTGGAAATCCAAGAAGGATACGTGGTGCTACCAACACCCCATGAGGAATATGAGTGGTTGATGCTGCCACAGAACATCGACACGCAACCTGCGAACGTTACTCTCGAGCTTGATGGAAAGGACGAAACCTCGAGTGTGGTGCCTCCCATAGATCCTGAAGGAGAAGACGAGGAGCAGGCACCAAGCACTTTGCCACAGCCACACGATGATATCGAAACGCCTAGCGCTCACAATCAGTCCCCATCAGCGGTATCCATCGAAAGTCGCGCCGAATCTTGTGGTACGGGCTCAGTATCCTCTTGTGAGTCGTCCGATAGAGGGAAGGGATACGAAAACCCCAACGATGAGGTTCAGAAAATTCCTGCTGCCATGCGAGAGCACCGCTCGCCTGACGACACGAGCAAGGCTCGGGTGAGCTTCATCGAACTTCAGGTGCGTTCTGAATACGAGATCATCGACATTGCGCTATGCGAAAGACAAACATGGGTCTCATTGGTCAACACCGATGCTGACACCAATCAAGGTATTAAAAAAATTCCTATCGCTCGATCTGGATTCCTCTTCCTTCTCCAGCCCCGCATACCTTCGTGCCGGATTTGCGGGTCTCCGACGGAATGGAACACCTCTAGCACATTGAGAATATGCGACCGATATTACCACAAAGACTGTTTCTTGGTTCGTACGATTAGTTCCTGGAATCGATTAGCTCCTTTGAGAAGGTTTGGAATTCCGATCGATCCTCTTCCCAGAGTGATTCCCGAGATATGAGCCAGTTCCTTGTTTCCACAGGGGGCACATTCCAGTTGTGCCGCCACGCGCGTTCCTATGGGAGGCAGATCCACTCCCGAGAGCGACAAAAAGACCAGAGCTCGAGTCCGCGCTTGTAGCCGAAAGGTTTTCTCGCGCATAAAGAGGTTTCTGGGAGAAACTTCTCGGAAAATATCGTGTTTACCGACCACCCGAGCTCGTTAAAGCTCGCACGAAGCACGCAGAACTCCATCAGGGTCTGTGCTGAGTGAAACCGTCTTATGGAACCACCATTTTCCTGACTGTTGTTGATTATGCCTAGGAGACTTTGTTCACCTCTTTGTTCCCCATTCCCTAGACTCGCATAATTTTATAACGGATTGAGTCAATCATACATAATAATAACTGACATTGGTTGAGAGACGCGCTGAATATTTCTGACGCTCTCAAATTCAGTATCGAAATGAACTCTTATCGTAGACTCGAAGCAGTTTCTCGGTACGCTCGAGTCTCTGCCATAAATGGACCCCCAATAAAGACAGCTTGTTTTAATTTAATACAACCCATACGGACTTTTCGATTTGAGCTGTTCCCGTGACGAAAATTTCCGATCAGGAATGACGTGTTTCCAATAATATCAAAGGGCTTCATTATTCAACCCAGCTCCTACAGGAGATCTTTGGCTACCTCGCTCCCCATCGCAGCCTGAACAACGTAGCGCTCGTTTGGAACGAGAGCTGCCGAACCTTGTCGTGTGACACTGAAGCGAAAGGCGGTGCTGGATCCCGCGCATAATTCGGCTCCTGATGTCTCGTAGGACTGTGCGCTGGACATGTTACACGTCATCCGCGCGCAACATCCCACGCATGCCCGATGGCGTCTGCAGAGACGTGATATCTATCAACTACCCGTGTATCGATCCGCTGACGGACTCTGGTGATCTCGACTGCTGAGTGCACGGAAAATGAAGGTGAGCTATCTACACGGCGAGTTTCCCGGAAGGCGTCCGACCGCGGGGCCCCTCCCGATATTATTCCCCGTATACATGCTGTCGACACTAGGAAGATCCCCGAAGATCGCGAGGAAAGCTACGCTACGTGCGGGCTCGATTCCAGGGACAAGCCGATGCTCGCGCACTTCAGCTGCCTCCGAAAATGAGCGGTGCGGAAGACATAGATATCGGAGATTTCGTCATGCTCGATGACGACGGAGACAGTCCCACGACACCAGAGTCCAGACACGGTTCTACACGTCAGGTTCCTCTATATGGAACACAAGGGGGATACTCAAGCACTGCGCTGGCAGAGAGCCGGGCAAGGCGGTGGAGTTTGAACGAGCTTAGGCCTCTGTCTTCGACAATGGTCTCATCTGAGGGAAGAATTATGCCAGTCGGTTCGGACGGGTCGCTTCGAATCTCGTTCACTGACGAATGGGTGGCGGAACTGAAAGCGCAGCGGACGAGGGTCTATAGAACCCTTGAGGTAATTATTGGAGCTCGACGGAGCAGCTCATCAAGGACGTGATCCCGATTTTTCCGAAACGAGTTACCTACTCCCGATGTCACAGGAAGCCTTGGAAGAACAACCCGACGTCCGAGTGGTACAAAACTCCCCGAGAGGGAGAAGATCAGAAACAGTGCCTACATTGGGAAGCAACGCCGCGGAATCGCCGGTCGAGAGCAGAAGCCGCAGACGCAGCCGTGATCGGCAGGACTGTGAATCGTGTACTCGAGGGTGCTTCAGGGACGAGTCTCCGCAGGGAGGGGAACCCGATTTTCCCGGAGGACAGAGCGTGACTCCGACGAAGTGTGCGGACAAGGGAACAGCCTCAGATCCTCCCATTGAGGATTTCGAGAATTCTACACGCCCTTGTTGGGGTTCCTTCTCACACCTGGAGAAACCGGCAAGTCGTTCGCTCGCAACGTTCATGTCATGAGACGAAGACGGAGATAGTTAGTTTCTCCATCATTGACGCTGGGAAGTATGTTTTTTCCTGGCGGCGGGACCGTCTCTCTCAGCTAATCCATGTCCCTCTGCAGGGAGACGGACTCAAGTGCCTGCTTTGCTTTCGTCGCGTCTCGATATTTGACAGGGGCGTAATTTGCCTAGGTGGAGCTCACTATCACAAGTCTTGTATAACGGTGCGTAGTCATTCCTCTAGTCATCATTTGGAACATTCGCGGAACCCAAGGGGTAGAAAGGAATAACTCAGATTGTTTCTCCATAATGATGCAACCGTATGTTTCTGCAGGACGTTTACTTCTCGAGGGACGATCTGCGTGGTGCCCTTCTCGCCCGCCGTGCTTGGAGCAGGTTCGTTTCTCCACGCGAGCCTGAGCAGAAGCGTTCGAAAATTCAGAAATTTTTCAGAAGGGTCAAGAATATTCTCAAAAGGAGAGCAGCCTACCACGTCCCGACTTAAAATCGAATGGCAGAGCGGAAGAGCCGGAAGGCACGATCCCATCACTCGAGCTCTCGAGAAGCGAGCGGCAGACAGTAGCTGTCTACCTTAATTGGAGCACTCCTAGATCGAGTCTCTCATGCTTCTGAGTTAAGATTTTTGATTTCCCTCACACGTGAATCCAAAGTGGTTACGCTCACCTTCTCTTCGCGGAAGGGAATTTTACTTGATATGTTGCAGACATTGTGATTTTAGATGCGTTCTGAGGGAACCGAGCTTCCCCATGGTCTCTGTTGGACTCAATCCACTCGTAATAGCAGAATCCTAATAAATCTGAGCTCTCTACCGCCAGTCGTACCGATCACCCGAGCCCGTTGCATGAAACAGGTCGATAAAATCGGAACTGACTGTGCTCACCCTACAGTTATCAGCATTGAAGGATCGTTTAGCGGTGCGAATTTCGGAAATCGCTTCATTTTATTTGTAGACACACCGCGTTGTTGATGATAACAGATCGCGACCGAAAGTTCGTGTACTGTTCATAAGATCGATCGTAGTGCTTGTGGCGTTGTTATCAATCGATCTCACCGCCTGACTGACGCCCCCCATGATCTGCTGCAGCCTCGCTGCAGCTACCGGTATCGTATGAATCGTCAGGTCTTTGACAGCGTCGTAATTGCACTTTCTTCCGCCGTCCGTGTCCTCGCAGTTATGGAATCTCTGTTCGATTTCGAAGAAACTGAAAAACATTACACCGATCTTTGAGCGACCCTCTTATTCTGCTCCCTCTACTCGATTTTACTCGGAACCGCCATCATGTGACGCTCGTGTGAAAAAGTTCCCCGGTGCTCGAGCCCCAACTCACAAGAAAACGTAGTCCGCCACAAAATGCTTCAACCGTTTCTTGAAAGCCTCCTCGATACTGGCGGCCTTTTCCTTGACGCTCTGGGAACCCTGCTCGAGATGCAGACTGACATCGTTCGATACTTCACTCGTTCGTATCTCCAAAGCTTGCACGAAACACTGAGAAACTTGAAACAAAGACAACGCGAGGAAGCATTCGACCATGTCCCGAGTCCAATATGGAGTCCAGATCTATTTCCGCTCGGCTTCTGTCTCGATTTTTGAAAGTGAACTCACGCCTGATTGAACTTACTATTCTTAACTTCTCCGACGAATTTAGCATCCGCGTGGACAATTAGGAGGCAGGCGAACGTGAGGAAATATGAGGCATTCCGATCACTGGCACCGAGTCGACTCATTTTCCATGGGAATCGATATGGCAGTTCCACAGGACTCTGCGAATCAAACGGGGACGAAATTCGAGTTTGAGCGAAAATTTCCGTGGATGCTGGCGGACGCTCGCTGAGACCTGTCTTAATTGATGTGCTGAACGATTTCTCTACACTGATCGGAATTAGCCCCTAGGCTGGTCCATCAGGACCATTGTCTCTCAGGATTCAAGGAAGACAGGGTTTGGGACGAGGCAAAGAGTTGTAGCCTGTGAATGAATCAGAGCCAGATTTCTGATCCGGTGAGCTTTGTCACGAGTCTGAGAGAGGGCGAGCAAGTGAATGGTCGTATACTGCAGGATGAGGCTTCAGGGTCCGGCTGAGGGGAGAGAATTGGGGGAAAAATTTCCGTCTAGTCTTTTCTCGAAAACTGGGCTTCTACTGGAGAGAATTATCTTACAACTAGGCTTAGCTGATCAGAGGAAGGAACTAGGCTCACTCAGGAAGATAGGGACTCTGACAAAGGATTGTCTCTTGTCGGGGTCCAGGCCGGAAAACCTATTAGATGTGTGGAGAAGAAAACCATGATGGAGAGTGTCCCTCAGCGTGGGCTTTCCCATCCGATAAGCACATAGTCTCCAAAATGAAGCCGCTACTCGATAGACACTGCACCCCGCCCTGTCGACATGACTTGAGATTTCCTCGAGTGGCGAGGTAGTCCGTGACAATTGATGATGAAGTTCACTCGGTATGGCTAGATGGATTGTGCTTGGTCTGAGGATGTGTGCATAATCAATCGGTTGCTGAAGCTCGATCTGGTTCCGAGGCTGTCAGCTATCAGATACCCTCGATTCCCGACTGATACCAAAATCCGCTGCTCGGGTCTTTCGGTCCGAAATCCTTTCGTTGAACTCCGCCAGAGATAACCCAGGCAGCTTTTCAAACAGACGAGATACTATCGAGAGTTTCCAGCATTAATCCCTGTCCGCCTCCACTCAACAGGACTTCGGAATTGAATCCGCAAGGTGTACGGCCCAGGGAGCGATGATCTAGCAGCCGGAAGTAATGGTGAGATGCCATGAACAACCATCGTCGACCAGGTCTCCTTCTGTGCGATTCTGATGATCTATCCGCGTATGATGTTCGCATGACACTGTCATACATACAGACGAATGACGGGAGCGGGATTCTCCAACGATTAGTTCTCCCCTGAACGACGGAACGTTGTGATTGAATTCCAGAGATGGAGTGTCGGATGCACGGTCGATCGATAGCGGATTTCTACAGCTCTCTGACCCTCGGGAGAGTGCACGATGCGGAATCGTACGCAACGGATCCTAGTCGAGGCTCTCGAATGGTCACAAGACCAGATCAGCTCTCTTGGCTTCAGCTCCTCTTCGACGCGACGGAGTCCAGCTAACGTTCAGGTACATTCAAGAACCTGATGGTTTATTGATGGATGCCGTTCTCCGTTCCTCTTGGAGTTCTGGAACTGAATTCTTTGCCTGGGGGTCTCTCAAGCAGGCGCATTCTCTTCCCTTCAGCGGGTGCCTTCCCATGATTCTCGAAAATATCATCGACCAGGAACTCGTTTTTGGTGGAATCCGGTGCCTACGATTCTCGGTCTTTTGAGGATTGGCTTAATGCAAGTTAAAAAATCATCTTCTATGTATGATCTATGTATGATCACAACTATCCTCCAAGACACCGTCCCGCAAGTCGGAGTGAGCGGAAATATCAGCTACCGATGGAGCGTTGCGTGACAGCTAGAGGAATTGAAGAGTCCTGGAGCGACGGATTTCAGAGACCATCATTTATTCTCATGCAGTTGTGAAATTATCGATGACCTCGGGGAAATATGGACGCTTCGGTCTTCAAAAGCATTCTCTGGCTGCTTGCATGAGCTTGGGGAGCCCATCCATGATCATCTGGCCGAGATTCTTCATGGAGTCCATGCCCTTACCACCGAAGTCCTTGGTGTGGCCGTAGATGGCCTTGGATGCGGATTTGAGAGCGGCTGTAGCTTCCGAGCTGGCAGCGAGGATGATCTGGACTCTGCAGCGGAGGGCGCACTTGGCTTTGTTGATCATGCCCTCCTCCTCATCGCAATTGGTATCGATTTCCTGCATTCTGGAAAAGAATCAGGGAGCTTTAACGCGAGTCTTCTCGAACATCAGGAAGTTTTGATCAAGAGCGTGAGGTAATCACCGTTTCTCCAAATTCTCCTGGAAGGTATCGCGGATTTTCTCCAGCTCGTTCCGGAGCGACTTTGTGAGCTCCTGCCTGTGTCCGTCGATTTTGTCGAATCTGTCCCCGATATCGTCGAAAGAGTTGTTCAGAGCAGTCTGCATGTGGTTCTGAATGCATTGGATGGCTGAAGACGCGAGCACACTCCGTTAGCGCCTGAACAGAATCCTGAACGAGTTCGGGGCGGCGTTCGACAGAGAGGGGATTGATTGAGGAGAACGACGGACTTCCAAAACCTCACTACTATGGAAACTCAGACAGAAATCAGGGAAGCGTGCCTACTCTCTTTGGCGTCGAAGGCTTGCGCCTGAGCGACCAGGAGGAAGGTAGCAATGACAGCGAAGGAGCGCATGTTGACAGGAAGGATTTGGCAGACAATAAGCTCCATTGATTTCTCACTCGTTTTATACACAGCCGCAGATCAGAACAATGCTCGTTCGACAACGTCTCGAGCGCACCTCCCAGCCCTCTCGCCATGATCGCGACGTTTCGAAAGCGATTCGCATCTGCTACCCGAAGGGAATCCTGAATCTCCTGAATTTCCCAGAGAGACCAGGAGTCTCGCGCTGGCTCAGGTGCTTTGGAAGTTGTCCTCGGTCGCCGATCACTCACAATCAGCAGAGAAAGCTGGTAACGAACGGAGCGAGAACTTATTGGGATTGTAAATTTGGGAGTACTGCCTAAGGTCCAGGATCTCGGGAGTAGGGATGCTGAGTTTCGCAGCAATTACGACCGATTCTGTGAGATCGCCCTGAGATTCGAGATTCCGGAGTCGAGCCTGAGATTAGCGGGAGTCTGATCCGGATCATCTCCTGTCTCGCTAGAGCGAGTCATACGTGTGCACACGAGCTTCCATGCCGCGGGGACAAGCAAGAGAAACAGTCCGTACACTCCTGTTTCTCGAAGTGACAAATCGGAGAGTCTATATCCGACTGAGTGTAAAGCCGAGACTTGCTCCTCTCGCCGGAAATCGGGATCGAACTTTCCCTCTTAGATGCTCCGACCTGACCCTCGTCGGGAGCTCCCTTCGGAGCCCCCGGTCCGGACTTCGCGCAAGGCGAATTCGGCGAGAAGATCATGATGATGAACGTATATCTCGATGACGGAGAGGGAGGCACCCTTCGATCACGCTACTTCCGCTATTCGCTCAACTACACGGGAATTCGAAGTTTTTCGAAACCTGGTCCGGTGTCAGAATCCGCTAGGCCGCCACAGACGGAGAGTGCGCCATCCATCAATAATGATTCCAGCCGACGACTCATTCGGAAGCGGGATCCAGAGAGGCTCGAGCAGGCAGCTGAACAGAATAATCTGCCTCAGAGACGAATCGATTTGCGGTGGATGTTCATGTCCCTTATTCGGGCGCATGGATCGGTAGAACACGATCAAGGCTTATTGTGCGACTGAAGAGCCTTCCGTTCCCCGGAGGCCTATCGTTAGAGGCGACCTTCGTTCTCAAAGATACCACTCTCCATCAACAGCCCCAGCTCTCGTCAGGAGCCCCTTGTCTGATGGGCCGATCATTTGCGGGACTTCAGGGTATGTACCTCTTCAACTCGGAATCGGGCACCACTCAAGCTGCTCGAGATCGTCTCCGCGTTCCGAGCGCAAACAGCACACCATTTCGAACTCCGTCCACGATGCAGGCAGTGGAGACTCACGCATACGGATCGAC
>NW_003805470.1:0-1649 GCF_000255335.2 Galendromus occidentalis | reverse complement strand
TTTTCGCAGTCGCCGATGTTGCCTTAGCTCACGGGGCATTCAATTGTCAACCCTATTCTGACCTCGTCTCGTTCGCCAGAAGCACGGCTGAGCGTCTTTTCCATTGTCTACATCTTCCCTGAACATATATAAGGTGGAGTCGGTCTCTAAGCAATCACTGTCTTTTGCAACCCTTCTGCAAGATGCGTTCTCTCGCCGTTTTCGCTTTCTGCCTTCTGGCTGCGCACGCGAGCGCGTGGTCTGTCGGGGAGGGTGAGAATCTTCCGATCGATCCGCTTCCAGGAGTCTGCTCCCTCGAGTTCGGCGTCTCCCTCTCAGCAGAATATGCCGCTCGCGTCGGGGCATGGCTTATTGACGAGTTGAAATAGCTAAACGCCATAATATCAAGTGGATTCTGAATTTCACTCAAAAACTTAAACTTCGTGAAGGTATCCGATGCGTCAGCGGAACAATGGGCGATGCCGTCGAGAGGACTTTGGAGGATATCTCATCCCGAGTGATCAAGATGAGCATACACAGGGACGTTATTGCCGACAAGCTTTCCCAGGAAATCGCCGAAATCCGCAAACAATTCAGAGAAAATCTGGAGGAGGAGTAAGCGCTGCAGGAACTCTGCCTCATTGGTCGGGGAGTCTCCACAAGGTCTGATTCTCACGAAATTCTCTCTGTCGACTCCAGGATGGAAATGCAAAGGAGCCTGGCTGGCGATTGCACTGAGGGAAATATCGCCACCAGAATGGCCTGCAGGATGAAGAGAGGACTCGGAATCGTGAGCGGAGCAGCTGGTGTGGCCCGCAATTCTCTCATGGAAGCCGTCAGGGCACTCAGGGATCACGAACAGGACTTCGACGGCAAGTGCGCCCAGGAAATGGGAGATATCGTGTCTTCGCTAAGCAGGGAAGTCCCAAGAGTTCTCCAAGCCAGCTGGAAGTGCTTCACTGAATCGTCCGAGGACGTTGACCAATAAACAGCGAGGGATCGCCCTCAATAAATTCCGCAGCTTCCTCCAAGACCGATAGGAAGGGAATTTACGGAGGTATCTGACATTCAATTCCCGTGGTTATGCCTGGCGGTTTTGAAGGTTCCCGGGAGCGACTCTGGATGCACCTGTAATACTCCCGGATAGTGTATACATACAGGATTTCCTCTGAAAATATTGAGTTTGTGCGATATATTTGAGAAGAGTAGCGAAGATTCATATGGGCTCGACCGGCGGAATACAACTTATTGGGCTGGACCAGTCGATCAAGGGGACGACTCCCTGAGATTGATGGAGATCAGATCTGTCACAGATCGACCCCTCAAAAACTACTATGAATGAATACACTGAAGTTCGGTTCACAGATGGGCTTCAGAGAGGGTGTGACACGGAGGGTTTGACTGAACAAAATCCCTTTTCGAGTTTCCGGTCGTCGGGAACGACCGGACCGGGTTGCAACTTGCAATGTTATTACCTACTAGCGCTCCCGGTCGCCGCTTCGCGGCGACTCGGTATCGCTAGACTCACTACACATGCGCTAGCTCCGAGTGCGCTGGCTCCGAGTGCGCTAACGCCGAGTGCGCTGGCTCCGAGTGCGCTGGCTCCGGATGCGCTGGCTCCGGGCGTTTGGGCGCGTGAGCTGTGGGTGCGCGTCCCGTTTCCCCGCCTT
>NW_003805469.1:571268-624016 GCF_000255335.2 Galendromus occidentalis | reverse complement strand
TCGGTGGACATTGCCGCTGAACAGCAGATCACATGCGCTGTAGTGACCGTTGCGTCGACGCGTACCTCCCCTGACGTAGGACCGCCGATCAGCCATCCGAATCGGCTGTGTTGAGCGACAATGTTGTCAACTACAGTCACGGGAAGCTGAGAGCGTGTCACAATCTTGTGAATTTGGTCCATGCCAACGAGGATAGCAGGTGGCGAATCGTTCCATTCGCCGATGTAGGCTCTATCTGCAACCGGGTGCTCCCTGTCGAATTTCTTGATAGCTTCCGATACGTGACGAGGCCGGACGTTCGGTGGATGAACTCCGAAATCATGTTCGAGGGCGAGAAACTCAACCACTGTTTTGTCGAGCGGCCCCGTTAGACGGATATTGAACACCGGAGCCCCTTTGATTGAGTGCGAACTAGCGAATGCTTGCAAGTTCAGGTCACGGGCCCCAACGGGGGCCTCTCGGAGCATTCGGCGCAGCGATGGCAGGACCACGGTGATGGAGCTTCCTCCATCGATGAAGATCCGGATTGGTATTCTCAGTCCGCCATTTACAACGTATGCGGATGAGGTCCATAAGAGTGCATTGCTAGAGTCGATACCGCTAGATGTTTCTCCGATAACAGCACTTGTGACTGCCGATCTCTGGTGCATCGGTGCGTAATGGTCTGTCGAGTTGCATTTCGTGCACGGGAAGCTGGGTCCCGCGCACTCGGTAGGATTCAGATGATTCTGTCTGAAGCACTTGAAGCATCGTTTTTGATTCGTCAAGATCTCCTTTCGCCTATCCAATGATAGGTCGGCGGAGCAGCGGGAAGAGTTATGGTCCGGAGTGTTGCAGAATAGACACGGTCGGGTTTTGAATTTGCCCCGTGGATGTCTGACCGCCGCCGCGATCACTGTAGAATTGTATCTTCGATCTTTCGGTTGTTTCCTCCGGTCCTCAGCTGCCCTGTTCTCGAGCGTTTGTGAGCTCATGGCAGCGTCCAAATATTTGCTATCCTCTAGGTCTTGAACGCGACGTCGTAGGAAAACTAACATCTTCTCGACATCAACGACGATCTGATCGATGCCATTCGCAGGGAGACCGGAAGAGGACCCAGGACGGGTCTCGTTGACAGGCAGGAATTTTTCCTCTAATCTGCGCTCGTCCCTGAAGTCTTGCCGCATTCGAGGTGGCATTGCCGCTTCCATCGACGATTTCAATGTCAACGCGTAACTTGCCATCGGAATCCCGTTTGCGGAAAGGATTGCAGTATGCCCTTGCACGAGTGTCAAGAATTTCCGAACACAGGTGAAGTCGTAAGGTCTCGTGATCCGGGGTAGACTGCGCAGATCAGTGAGAATCTTCTGGGTCTCGGTCTCGATACGGGAGTAATTGTTCTCAAGTAACGTCAGTGCGACCTCGTAATTCGCATCCGTGAGCTCGAGCGCTTCCACGATTTGCTTCGGCTCATCTCTGAGATATTTTCGAAGAATCATGAGTTTCTCTATCGGTGCGGCATCAGGTCTCTTGTTTACGAAGCACCGAAATTGTGTGATGAACGAACGAAATTTTAGACGGTCACCGGTAGAACGTTTTCAGGCGAGATGTCGAGTTCGCGCGGGAGTCTAGCAACCACCGACGACGGAATCTGTTGACTGACCGGGGGATTTTTTCCTCGATCGGCTCCGACGCTCGCTGATCAGCACTGGCTTCGCCCGCCGTCTGGTTGAGCACCGATCCGAAACGGACTCTTCTTTTTGCACACGGGGTCGAATAGAAGGTTTCTGCCTCCCCGCTGCTGTCTTGCTGAGGGAGATTTACCGTTATCTTCGCAACAGACTCCGAGATCTCCAGGTCGAACTGAGACGCCTCAGCCAATTCTTTCTCCTGCTGACCGTCGTCATCGTGTAGGTTCCAGATCTCGTCATCCCAGGCATTAATTTTGCCCTGAGCTCGCCGATGACAGCGAGAACGATTCCCGGACCACGGTCAGCGAGAAATTCCGGCGTACTCGAACCCAAGTTTCTTATTGAGGAAATCTCCGTTCTCACTTGGTTGCGAAGAACCGTTCTGTTGTATCGGGCTCTCTTGAGTGCTTTCTTTATGGTCTTCTCGTCGAGAACTTTCTGCTGGACCGTTTGATCGGACAGGTTGTCTGCGTTGTGTTGAGTTCTTTCAGTCATCGTGGGGGATTTGCGGTTGACGTTGATGAAATTCAGTTCCCCACGTAGGCACGATTCGTTCCTTGTCACGGCACCATGTTATTTCTTGGTCTTGAGTAGTCGTACGCTTACTTTTATGAATTTTTAGCGTCGCACAGTAGGAGAGTGACGATGCGTAACGTGGTTCGATCAACTCTGTTTTTATTGAGAGTGAGGGGGTGATTGGAATGCGCCGAGGCGCGAGTATTTCAATGCTTTCTGCGAATGATCTCTTAATGTTAATTGACAGAAGGGTCTGCGCAGGGATAATCGGAGCTCAGGTAGTCGTGAGAACCACCTCGCCATTCGCCACTGGAGACTGCTTCGTGCGCTGCGCCTCCGTCATTCTACTCAGCGATCCGTCGATTCCGGGCAGCAGGGGAAAGAAAGTGGGAAAAGGCTCAACTTTTATACGCGAACTCCGCGAGAAAACCGGAGTCGAATTCATCCGAGAGTTCGAGACGAGCGAAACAAGTAGGAAGACATTGATGGAACTCGTTGGGGAAGTATCGATCTCGGCACAACAAGCGGCTGAGGCGAATCTACGAGACTCCGACTCCGGCTCTCGTTCCGGGAACACGCACTGCATGCTACGGCTTTCTGGGTTTGAGTCTCGTACGAGCGACGCGGGAACCCGGCGAGAAACCGCCGAGTCACGGTGCTACTGAAAATCTGCCAGCGAGGTAAGAGACGGGAACCGACATATGCGCTCGTCTATAAGCGGATGACTGACAAAAGTAGCGATGAAAAATCGTGTGGGTCGTCCCAAGTTGTTGTCGGCCCATCATCAGCTAATTGCTCTCTTGAGGCGAGAACCCGTTCGCGAGCTCTATATGAAAGGGCTTACTGGCGACAATTATCCCGTGGCAACCGCGAAGACAACGAAAACAATGGCTTTTGTCGGACGCTCGTATGCTCGCCCCGTGCCATCCGACCACCGTCAATCCTGATTGGGCGCAAGCAGAGCGAAGTGCCACATTCTCCTCCTCCCCTCCGAGCTTCATGAGTTATTGGATTGCGATTCGAGTTGGCTCTGTCAAAAGAAGTATTATATCGATAAGCGTCGACCACGATCGACCGAATCGTCGCACCGTGCCCATTAAATGGCGTGAGGAGAAAAACACGGTGGAGCACGCTCGGCTCGATGTCGATTCGAGCAAAGGGGATTGCTCGCGAGTGAGCGGCTAGGGGAAGAGATTCTGGAATTAGTCCGTAGCTACCTGCAATCATCGCAGCGAGTTGTTGCATTGTTGGGCAAGAGATAAAAGAGGTATGTCAGTGTGGATGGCCTCGAGAGGCCCGCCGGGGAAGAGAGTAACCAGAGAAGAGATGGACCCATCCCGGAGCAGGGTGGCATAAAAGCGTCTGCACGCTTGCATTGACCAGCGATGGAAGTCGAAAAGCTCTCAAGGCGCCTTGTTCTTTGAGAGCAAAAATGGGATATGACGGGCAAGTGCTACAGAAGCAACTCGTGTCTTTTTCCAAACCTCTTCTTCTTCTTGGATTCTCTGGAGAAAGCACCGTACTCGAAAGACCTGGGACAAAAGAGACGTGGCGAGCATCAGTTGGTGGTTTGAAAGGGATTGCAGATCGAGGTAGTCCCAGGATGGTTCGATATCGCCGGTGCCATCTGTCCGACAAAAATCACATTCGGAGAAAGATGTTCGACCCCGGCCTTGGTGTTCGAGGGACGTGTAGCTGGCTTTAGCTTCCTTCATGTTCCCTCTGACGCCCTCCTGCCGTTGCGTCGATTCATCCTTCGAGGAATTCCCCCTTTTCCCCTGCGTGGAAATGTGGATTGATCAATCGATGGAAAATCATTCCGGTCTGATGATCGCCCTAATTTTTTGTGATGTCGGGAGCGATCAAAGCCGTGTATTCGGGTGGGAGACTCGCTTTTTGAAGACCATGGAATAATTTTCGAAGTTCGCCGCTTGAAGGGCTCTTGCTCCGGCTGGGAAGTTCGGAAAACGCTGAGCGCTCAAGGTGAATGCCTTGAGATTTCGCGCATCAAGGTGACAGCTGTAGTTCATTATCGGACATGTTCCTGGAGCTATCTCACTCGTTTGCCGCATTGGTTACCTTCGTTCAGGGAACGAGTCGAGCATGGACGGTTCCCTCGTCTCGCGCGAGCGGGTGAGCGAGGAGGGTGCGCTGCCCAAGCTGTAATTTCAATTCTAGATCGCGCTCAGTAGCCTCGACGTCAGTACCACGACGTGGTACGTACGACGACGACGATGACGACGTCATTGAGCGTGTGAGAGAGAGCTGAGGGGAAAAACAGCGATTACTCCCTCCTCTTCGTCGGGTCGAGCGGACCGTCGAGCGGTGCATTGCGAAAGCCACAGGCGGGAAGATCGCGAGCATAACTCTGTCCCATTTTCGAATTCGCGCTCGGACGACTCTAGTGTCGCTGAGGAGTCATCTTCGCTTCTTAGACGGTGCATGGTTCTAAGGGTCGTGGCCACCGTGGCGACAACCGAGGGCGGTCATTCTGAAGCGTAACGCGGTCAAGCTTAAGGGTAACGACAAGCCGCTGGGAGCTCAGCTGCTGCGGGCACGGTCGGGCGGACCGACTGCTCCGCTGACTGGCTTGCCGGGCCGCTCAGAGAAAGGGTGTGACTAAGGACCCAGTCGGGATTCTTTTCTTGCTCAAGGATCCTCTCATACAATTACGCCAAGCAGGCTCATCAGACAGCATAGGGCGATGTAATCTCATATCTCAGCTGGACAGCTTGATTGAGCAAGGAAGTCCTGCTCCTGGCTCAACGTTACTCGTTCGTCCTCCCTCTCTCTCATCGCTTCCTCAATCATGCTTCCTCTCCTGCACTCTCTCTTGCCCCCTCTCCCCATCCCCGGAAGGTTCGTTCCCGCCACCTCCACGAGTCGGTCGGCGACGTAGAACATCTGGAATCGTTTCTGCTGTCAGACGACTCGCAAATATCGCGACATACATAATATGTGTTTTCCTCACCGATATCGGGAGCTGTATGTATACGCTGCGGGAAAAAAAACGGATGCTCAGCAAAGGCGAAAACCTGGCAAAAGCAGAACACGGGCATCCTACATTCATTTTTCGACTTGCACATGTTAGTCTCCTCGTCGATCCTTGCCGATAGACATCTGGTTTCTAGGTGCATCGAAAATCCGAGAGCCGAGCGCTAATTAGACGGACAAAGTCGACGGAACCCCTCATCCGCGTGTTCCGTTCGACAGGAGTCCGCTAAGCGTCATAAACCCAGCCACTTCGATGTTCGGCTCTGAGGGGGATTCCGTCGCAATGGAAAGTGTCGCAAGTCACTCTCCAATGGCCGAGATCACACGAGTTCTGTCGTGAGGCAGCAATCGCGTCACAACAGGTTCCGAGATCGTTGAATAAAATCAGAAACTCTCTCGGAGACGAGCACTGCACAACATGTCGACACAGAAAGTTACGTGCGAGGGGGCATATGACACTGCAGAGTTTCGTACCGGAATCTGCCGCTGTCTAAATGGAAGCCGTCTTTTGACGCAGACAAATTGAGTTCCGTCCGCTGCTCGCGCAGGCACGGCTCATGCCCGGATCGTGGTTCCCGAGACGGAAGAATGGTGGAAAAAGTTTGACTTTTGTTGGAAGCTCTAATTCAAATCTTGGTCGCATGGACGGTGGTACTGCCGGGGAATAGAGAGACGAGGGAATCCAATTCGCTTTTATTGAGACAAATGGACCATAAGACAACATTTTATTGGTGGCGCGGAACGAGTTCGGTCAGCCCGGCGGGATGGATGTTCCTGAGAGTCGGCGTCCATAGTTGACTATCTGTCGGCGAATATTGTCATTAATGTACCTCCGACGTGTGCTAATCATGATCTGAAAACTTTGAACGCACTTTCAAACTTCATCCGAAACTTAGGGTCTAGCCGCAAGCCGAAGCACGAAACTTCCGCCGCGGTCGACTCGGGTACGAATCAAGCGGCGATGAAAATAGATATTTCATACTTGAAAGGAGTCTCGAAGGGCGCGCGGGGAAGGGCAATCGTTCCGCTCAAGCGCCGAACAAGTCGCCGTATAACGTCAACAGATTGAACGGGGGATTTAATCTTCCGTCAGACGCGAGAGAGCACACACACACACATCAATAAAATCCAGCGGTTCTCGAAGAATATATTTCTCATGGCGATTGTATCTGTATGGCGATAGGTTTACAATAAGGCTCGAGGCGGCCGAGCGGAGCGGTTCCAAGATGTAATGAAACACTCTCGGCTCCAAGTTTCGTCCAACGATGACTTTCCTGCTCGGAAAATGAGCGAACGACCGCGAAGGAAAACGAGCGGGCGTAATGTGCTTCGAGGACCACTCGGAGAATCGTTCGGCCGAACGTATCGACGTCGTCGTGTTAGCGATCGCGAAAGCCTTCTTATTCTAATTGCGTTTCCGATTTATCCAGGGATCTGCGGGCGGGAGTCGAGATGGCGGCACCAAAGGAGGATGGCCCCGCGGCGGGGGTCCTTCAGGAGGCGCCGGCGGCTCTTCAGGAGATAACAACACCTTCTACTCCAACATTGACTCCATGCCCGACATCCGGCCCAGAAGAAAGTCCATTCCTCTCGTCAGCGAACTCGTAAGTATCGAAAGCTAATTTTTCGCATACGGATGACCACATTCCCAAGTCGGAACCCACATACGTGGGTCGTCCGTAAGAACTCCAAAACATCCATATCCACTGTGAACTAGGCGCCCTCCCCGAATAGAGTATCGTGTAATCATCGCGAGGTCTGTCCTCTCGGTTCGCTCGACTGATCCTCTGATTGATGTTCTCCTGTTCTGATCGACGATTATCGAAAGTGACAAACGATCAGTCGATGGGCTCGTCGAAATTCTTGGAAAAAATACTTGATGAAGAGCCTTCACCCTTCCTTCGAGAGAGTGGTCAGCGCGTGACGATGCGGTGCGTGGTGCAGGGAAAAATCCTCGCTCGACCGACCGTGTTCTCGACAAATCTCTTTGTCGTTCCTACGACGACATCGGATCATGGATGTGTGGACTGTGTTTACCTAGGCGTTCCGATATCTGGGAGTTGTTCCGAACATCTTCCGAGAGAAGTAACTATCTTAACACACATTCGATTTTCTTTCCGCCTCTTCAACAACTTCGATGGGTCTCAGGTGCTCAAGGTATATACTGCCACGATTACCTACGCTCTCTCTAAAATTTGGTTGATCACCGCTGCGAGTTCATGCTCAGACGGAATGAATGACGCAACCGCCAGGAACGCTTTTTTCGACTAAATCTGCCCTAAAGCTTGCGCCTAATATATCTAGCTGTAGCCTAATTTATCTAGCCGTCCATGTTTCTTCCTACTCCCCGGTGATGTATCTGATCCAGTCTCTCGCGCTCTATCGCTCGACACCATCTAATTTCCATCCATTTCTGTCTGCTTCCCCTCGACCAAACTGTGTCCATCTAGTCAACTAAGTAATTAGCTCCACGCGTACCGGCTACAGGCCGCTTTCCCACCTACCTCGCTATTTCACTGTCAATTCAGCCGCTTTCCTGCCTCCCGAGCTGATTTGTCATCCTACTTTAGATTCTGAAGCTTCCAATGGAAAATCAGTGTAGAGGTTCTGACAGCCTATTCGATGCTAGAATGGAACTAGATAGATGCCCAAAGCACCCCGAACGCCACTCTGCCTGTCTTCTCAAATCTATCAAGCAGCAATCTCGTTCATGATCGGTACTTCAGAAAAAAAAAGTTCCCACTCCGGAGGACAAGAGCCATGCGCCAGTATCGGTGAGGAGGCCGCTTCCCTGCGGATTATCCAAGTCAACGGGTTTGCCGAAATCCCTCCATGACCCAGAGTCCTCGGCGTGGGATCCGTCGTAGGTCGCAGAGGCTCTCGCCAGTCTTAAATGATCCGAAATCTGAGGCCGACCATAATAAGCTGTTTGTCCGCCTCGCTCTCCGCCTCCTGTCTCTCATCTCCTTGTCGTCCGTCCTCCCGCCGCGCCGTGCGGTCGCTCTTCGTTGTCGTTCGCCCCCCACTTGCGTGATTCTCGCGCCGCATTGCCTCTCTGAGCGACGAGTTGAGTGCGTCGGACCCAAATGGACCTCATGGATTTCCGCCCGATTACGTCATTGACTCCCTCTACAGCAGTAGGCATCCGACTTCGGCTCTATCCGCATTCCGTTCAATGGGAGAAGCTTCTGCTGTGATTTCTCCTGGAGTCGATGCTCCCGCATCGTGCTGTCCGGATTTATTCTGCGAATCTCTCTCATATCGGACGATGCTGAGGGAGCCGTCACGGAGCTCTGTAGCAAACAATTCTAGCGTCGATTAGCAGCCGAGTCCTTTGTTAGATTTGTCAAATCCTGACAGGTATAAAGGACGACTCCGAGTTCCGCCGAAGACGGCGAATGGCTCTCGAGGTCGCATCGATTTGGCAGTGCCGAAGGCTTTCGCATGCGTGTCGACGACAGAGATGAGCGGGAAACAGCCATTGTGAATCGACCATTCCAGGATCGATGCGGAGAGCTCTCGGTCGATCCGTCTGGAAGGCGCCGGTCATGGAATTCCGCAGGGCTGTATCTGAGAGTGGTATTCAAGGAGGTTGGGCCGCGTTTTTCAATTCCGTTGTTGCGATCGAGCAACTATGGAGTGCTCTCTGTCTTACTCCCGCAGCCTTCTGCTCACCGCCTTATCGACGATGAACTCTCATGAGATCAAGCGAGGCAGAGCGGGACCGGTGAAAATCGAAACGCGCCCACGCTACCGAAACTCTATACACTGAGCTTGGGAAGAATGTTTGCAACTGAAGGGGCCGGGGGGAGCTTGCATGCGGGGCAGCTGAGTGGCCTTCGGAGGAATGACATTCGTATAGAAATCCGGTTTTCGAGTCTCCGCTTCCCCTAGCGTAGACATCCGCTGGAATAGAATTATTATAGTTGAAGCTGCGAATCCGTGAACCGTTTTGGCTTTGCTCGGGGGTTGGAACCATCAGCAACAACAGACACCGGAAGTCGTAGAGCAAGTTTCATCGTGTTGTCGTTGTTGCTTTTGGGGATGTAGTTTCGTATGTCTGAGCCGGAAAGCTTCGAATGCCCACTTTAGATTCCGCTGCGAGAGGTAGTCGCGAGGGGGAAGCCGATGCTGAAAAGTTGTGATCTGAAGCTTCGTTCTCCTTCCGGCGAGAAAGATTCAATGAGATGAACCGGATCAATTAGACCCGATCAGAACTTTTCCACGGAGCTTCCCCCAAGTTTCTGTTTTTGCTCGGTTGCCGTCAATGTGATCACGTGCAGCGGTCACGAGGCTGACGAGGCATCGATTGGACGCAGTTTGTTTCGTTGCTTAAACGCTATGGTGAGCTAAATCGCGACTTGTTCCCCTCTCGATATTGGCTTTTCTAACCCCCGTCCATCTGCCCGCTCAATCGCCAACACAGACGATGGCAGCTACGAAACGAGCCGGTCTCACACCGGCCGTGACCAGGCCGTCCTTGAATGATGAAGAACTCAAGATGCACGTCTACAAGAAATCTCTTCAGGCACTCATATATCCGATCAGTAGGTCAGTATCTCTTTCGGACCTTTCCACACTGAGCTTGGAGAGATGATAAGCAAGAGTGGGAACGAGGAATGGGGCTCCAGAATATCGATCCCCCACAATAATCGGGGGCTGGGAATCGGGAACGCCTCGATGGCTGGGCCACAAATGCTGCTGCCGCAAAGCAGCTTGGGGAACACGGCGTCGATTTTTTTGAACACCAATGAACAACCTAATGGTGCTAATCTATTCCCTAATTATAGCACCACTCCCCACAACTTCCAATCGTGGACCGCAACGTCTCCCACTTATTGCTATGAATGCGAAGGACTGTTATGGGGGATCACGAACCAAGGACTTCGATGCACAGGTTGGTATACAATTTTTTGAGCTAATGCTTTCGATCTACGCTCGTCGATACTCACTAAAAAAGCGCATCTGATCGATTCTCTGACTTGCTCCTATTATGTTCGCTAATCGAAAGAAGAATCGATTGCGACAGAGAATCTCTTGCCAGCGTACGGTCGATTCGCTCTCGATGCACCAGTTCGGGGAAGAAGAGCTCTCGTCGAAAAAGGGACAGTTAATGATGACTGCAGGGGAACGACTTCCAGAGAAGCCCGGCTGACGTACATATTCTCCGATTCCAGAATGCGGTGTAAAATGTCACGAGAAATGTAAAGATCTGCTTAACGCCGATTGTCTCCAACGGGCAGCTGAAAAATCCTCAAAGCACGGAGCCGAAGACAAGGCTAATTCAATAATCACGGCGATGAAAGAACGCATGAAAATTCGCGAACGCGACAAGCCCGAGATATTTGAGCTGATCAGGTACGCTTCGATTTCCTATTTTGCTCATCAATACTCTCGATCGAGTTCCATGCCAATAACTAGTTGTTTTCCTGAAGTACAATTTTCACTGGAAATTTTATGATTTTTCCTAGGGAAGCAAAATTTTTTATTAGCCCGGAAGAATTTATTCCGATAGATAGACGGATGAAAGATAGATAGATGGATGGATAATTTGTGTGGATGGGAGAGTTCATCTGAGCGGACACTAACCGGGAGAGCGATACCTCGCGGCGTGTAGGTGCGTTTTCAGCGTGGATATCAAAAGTCATGCTGGACACCTGAAGGCTGTTAGGCAGTCTGTTCTCGACGGCACGAGCAAGTGGTCTGCGAAGATCGCAATCACCGGTAAGGGATAATCGTCGCGCGGTTCGATCCTGACCGAGCGGACGATCGAAAGAGCGAACGACCGATCAGGACTATTGGGCTGTCATGCCGGTGTGCGCACGATGTCGTTGTGGATACGAAGCATGAAGGTGTCCTGCAAGCATTCGTCACCAAATTGTGAAACACAACCGCGATCGGATATCCCAAATGCGTCTCTCAGGGCCGCATCATCTTCGACATCATACCGAACCCTCCCGGTCCCCGTATCGCCCCATAGCCCCCAGTCCCGAATTTCAAGCGTTCCCGACCGGGTTCCACTTCACCTCACATCACTCGAGACGGAGGCGATCCGTCGCGTCGAGCCGATCTGCCCTTCTGACTGTCGCTTTAGATGTTGTTATGTATGGATTGTGTATGTTCGAGTGTTTGCACCCACCCTGAACCCTTCGATGTACCCCTTTTTTCGTACAGGCTAACCTTCACGGTGGACCCCGACACACATATTGAGGCCCTGCAGCAGGCCGAGGAGTCCATATTCGAGGGAACCTCCAACTGGGCCTGCAAAATTGCAATAACAGGTACACTAGCGACGCACCGTTCATCGTAGCAGTCTTTACGCTACGCTGCTGCTGCTACTGCTACCACCACCACCGTCTCTCTTGTTTCCTTCTCAAGCAAGCTAGCAAACTGACAAGCGAGCTGGCTTGACTATAGAGCGCCAATCGGCCGGTTTTCGCTGCGCACTATCTCTTTCTCTCCTTAGGGAGAGTTCTTCTCCGTGCACATTACTGTAGAGCATCGTAGCGAGTCCGGATCATTCGATGCGGTCCGATTTTTGGGATCAGAACTGAACGGAAAGCAGTTTTTCTTTGTGAAATTCTTCTTCGCTGTTAGACGGCTCCGCCTGCCGACCGAGAGCAACACGAGTCAGCCTCGTCTTCCGCGGAGGGTGCAACGGTGGCGGCGGTGTCGACGGCGAGAACGGCGACTGTATTCCTAACAAGCGGGAGCATGTAATACTAAGTTTCTTAGCTCCTGGGAGGCCGATCAGTCGAGAATCGCTAACAAGCGCTGCCTGGCGCCCCTAACTCGCCCGCCGCCGCCGCCTATTCCGTCGGACACCCACCCGATCAACGTGAAGGCAGACCGAAACGGCTGACGCTCCGGGGCCAACCTTAGCCGCTCCCGATTCTCGCTTGTCTTGTGTCTCGGACAGAAGCATCTAATTGGCTCCGCGAAGCCTGCTTTGTTCTCCGCGTCGGTGCTGTCCAGCAGAGAACACGGCATTCCTATGAGACACTTAGCCAATGCAGCAGCATGGCAAGTCGAGGATCGGGGTGATGTACCCCGAGCGCTTCCCGTTGTCGACCACGGGGATGAGCACTCTCGAAAAAGATCGAAAGCTCGCAGGAGTCGCGAGAGCAAGTTTTTCACAAAATCTTAGCCGAGCAGAAACCACCCACTACGGGCAGTCACGGTGCATTGGATTTAGTCGCTGCTAGACAAGAGAGCGTAGAGCAAATGATGACGAAAACAAGAGTCTGTTTTCCCTCCTCTCGGGAATCACAAACCGCGTCACCCAACCGGTGATTCTTCCTGATGACTTTCCGTCGAGCCCGTTCTGCTTCTTACCGTTTCTCTGCTGCTGCTGGTGTCGTCGTCCGGTTGGTCCGATGCGCAGGATTCCTTGCGCATAATTCCCGACCAAGACGGGAAAGACATCCACTCTATCAGCGAGCAGTCACTCAGAAAGAAATAGCGACGGATGTCGTTGCCTTTTTTCCATCCTGCTCAATTTCTCCCTCGTATCCAATGTCTACGACCAGCTGAGGACGCAGCAGAAGCAGTGAAAATACCTTCCAGACCTCGCCCGGAATCATTCCCACACATTTCTCGTTTGGTCTCATCGATTGCTTACACGATATTGATGTCTCGCACTAGACGTAGACGACGGCTCCGCCACTGGCCCGAATCTGTCGGTCCGAAATGCCTGTTGACGATTCGTACGCTTCTTGCCGAACGTGCACCGACACGGCCTGTTCGGACTCTTCCGCTCGTGTGGCGCTCCGGGTCGAAAGCCCTTCAATTTGCTGTGTCCGTCGATCCGCGTCCCGTTGATTCGCGCAAATTGTGCTCGAACTGTATCTCATGAATATTTTCCTGAGCACCCATTCTCGGGAGCTTCCGGATTCTCCTCGCTGTACCGTATTCTATTTATAGGTCGCATCAGTTGGGCTTTGTAACGAATTGTTGAATTCTGATCGCCTCGATCGCTGCCTTCGCAATCTCCCGTAAAATGCGGATTCTTCGGAACGCCCTCGCGGTCAAGCACTCATTCCTTCAAAATTCTCGTTCCTTATCCTTGTATCGCGAGCGCCGCCTATTGCCCGAGCCGGCTCGGCCATACGGTTTTTCATGAGAGTTTGGGAGTCAGGAGGACTTCAGACGAGATCGTTACGTGTCGTCTTATCGAAGAGCTGGAATCCCACGATAAGTATCACAGAAAGAGTGCGACGTCAATCTTCCCCTACTCCTCCACGCCCCCCCCCCCCCCTATTCGTTGGACATATCGTAGTCTCGACTGCACGGTAATCGTTATTGTGGGTGTTGCCCCAACGCTCGCTTTTCGTCTGCACGCCCCATGCCCGTCTCGCTGCATGTTGACGAGGCTTTTGTGAGTTTGCATGCTCGGTTGAACAGCGGCAGCTCGTTCACGAAGATTATGGTGTCGCGTCGCAGCTGCCGCAGTTCTCATCAAGTGATCTCGAATTTTCAGTTATATGTGCGCAGGGTCTGATTGCCAAAGATAAAAGTGGCACAAGTGACCCCTACGTGACAGTCCAGGTGAGTCACGATTGGATGCTTGCCGTATCAGACGACTGTTTCCGAAAACCTCTGGGTTTCATATTTCTAAGTCCTTTTCTCTCATAATACTCACTTCAGGTTGGGAAGACAAAAAAGCGTACACGCACTATGGCCAGGGATTTGAATCCGGAGTGGAATGAAAAATTCTATTTTGAGTGCCACAACTCTTCCGATCGCATCAAGGTACGAATCCTGACGGCCGATCAATGGCGTCGGAGGCATTCTGAGCATGATCTCAAGCTTTCGATCGCGGGGCAGCTCACTCTGATCTTGCGGCTCACGGTTACAACTCAACTGCATCACGAGATCCGAGTCCGATTATGACCGCTACTGGAAGCGATTCCGCGGAGCTCTAACGATCTACGTGGAACCCCGTGAAACTAAACTGCCGACCCTGAGGCGGGCTGAATGAGAAGTGCGGACCCAATTCAAAGACTCTACCGTTCGGGTGGAAGAGAGAAGCTCGAATTCGGGGAAAAAAAATCAAGATTTCGGATAGGAACGTCCCGTCATCGGGCGGCGGCTTCCGAACAATTTCCTGATTTCGCAGTCTGCGAGGCCCGAGAGAAATTTTGGAGTTGTGCTCGGAAAGATGGAGAACAGGAGGGATTAAGGGAAACGCGCAGAATAAATTAGGCAAGCGGGCGACAGAGGACTAACAACTAATGGATTCGCGGCTTGACGTGCAGGTGCGAGTTTGGGACGAAGACAACGACTTAAAGTCAAAGCTACGGCAAAAGCTGACTCGGGAATCGGACGATTTTCTTGGTCAGACCATAATCGAAGTGAGAACTCTCTCGGGTGAAATGGACGTGTGGTGAGTATTTCCCCATCCAGAGTTGATCTTGACATGCAGCGCGTCGAACTAACGACGGGGAGAGGGAGCGTAATCGCATTATCTGAGGGACTGGGTCCGCGCGGCCGACGAATCTTTTTGTGCAATTATTCTTTTCAATTCTCCCCGATTCGAGAATCGTTCTCCCATGTTGATCTCTCAGTCGCACTCTCGGATTGTTTCCTCATTCGGCCGAACGCACCACGATCGGAATCGAAAAACTTTATAAGCTTCGTTCAATATTTAAACTGTCGTAAAGTCAGCATCGTACACGGGCGGCCTTTCCTTCGCTCGCGTGACCTATTTTCTGACTCGGGCACTCGCGCTCACTTTCTCATGTATGTCATAAATCTTGTCTAAAGGTACAATTTGGAGAAACGCACGGACAAAAGCGCCGTTTCGGGCGCAATCCGACTCCACATCAGCGTTGAAATCAAGGGAGAAGAAAAAGTAGCCCCGTACCACGTCCAGTACACGTGCCTTCATGAGGTAAAGTATTTTGCTTTTCGGCCTCTCGCCCCACCGCGAGGATCAAAGGAACGCTCGACACTGATCGAGTTCGAGGATTTCACACCGATTTCTCGGAACCGAGTTTCCTTCTCGTTTGGTTTCTCGCTGAGATTGTTCTCAGAAGCTCAAGGAGAATTAGCGGGACTTCGGCCACGCTACATGGGTTGATGACGATTCGATTCCTTTGCAGAACTTGTTCCATTACCTCTGTGAACAAAACTCTGGAGCGGTAAAGCTACCAGACGCCCGAGGAGACGAAGGCTGGAAGATCTACTTCGAAGAAAACGCCGAAGAAATCGTCGATGAATTCGCCATGAGATATGGCATTGAGTCGATCTATCAAGCGATGACGTGAGTTTCCGCTGTTTTTCCCCAATCGGTGCTTCCGGATTCTCTCGTCCGCTGGCCAGAACTTTCTCAGCTGCAGCAGCGGCGGCAACGACCTCCTTGAGGACAGGGCGCTTGCGATGAATGTTTCGCAGCGTTCGGACGAGTTTCCATCGCTCGGAGCGGGACAGTCTGACCGATCGATACTTTATTTGCATTACAGTCATTTTCACTGCCTGTCGACCAAGTACATGTGCCAGGGCGTGCCTGCAGTGATGAGCACCCTCCTCGCCAACATCAATGCTTACTACGCTCATACTGCGGCTTCATCCGCGGTATCTGCCAGCGACCGGTTTGCCGCGTCCAACTTTGGTGTAAGTAGATGCCTGATCCGGTGAAATTGATGAATCCGTCGGTCCCGATCCATCGACCGAGAGCTTCCGACTGTAGAACTTGGTCCGCATCAAACGGACAGGCGGACGTACGGGCGGGCAGACAGACAGACGGACGTACGTACGGACAAACCAACCAACGGACGGACGGACGGACGGACGGACGGACGGACGGACGGACACTTACGTCCTTCTCCGAGACCAAACAGTCGAGCTGCTTGAACGTCGAAGAGCAGCAAAAACGGAAGCGGCGGCGGAGAGCCTGGCGTTTTAGTTCAATCTGTGCCGGTTCTGATGACAGCGCAAAAAAATCCTTTGGTCGATCCTGTGTGCCCGAGGTCATCGGGAAGCCCTCGAGCGTGCTCTTTGTAGTTGGCTCGTGAGGGTGGCCATGGCGGAGCACAAGTTGACGACTCGATACCGGCCTGGATGGTTGATTTCCTAGGTGAGCTCGGGCGGCTGCCGCATGTAGAGCCGCTCCACCACAACATTACGACCGCGATGAGCCGGTCTCGCTCGTTCAGTCGTTCAGAACTGGCCTTTATTTAGGGTCCACTATCTCTCGTTCTGATCCTCCGCCCGCCCAACTCGGCAAAGCGGATCCACTCGAGTAAGTAACTCTGATACCTCTGATGATGATCATGGCAGCGGTGACTACGACCGCGACGTCGGCGACTTCGAAAACAACGACGCCAACGTCAACAGAGGCATTACGCGACGGTTCCAGGTTCCACTTATTGCTTGTTTTGCCAAAAACAACCTATAACTTGCGGACGTTCGACCGCCTTGGAATCCATTGGCATGATGATGTCTTGCTCCGTTGACCACGGGGGCCTGGGCGGATGAGCAGCGAGTGGTTGCTTGGTCGGGCGGACGGGCGGCTGGTCGGTCGGTCCATAAAATTTATTAGGCTTGAGCTCATCGTTTTTGAGTAGCTGGGCTGTTGCGTCTTCCGTCCGGACGATTCTTGACTTGACTTCCTTTGGGAGACACGCGCCGAGCGTATCCTATCGCCTGTGCAACGGAGCACGTTCGCCAGTACAGCGAAAACTCAGCTTTTCGAAAGCACTTCATTGATCTCATCGAGACAAACATACCACTCGGGGTCCAACGATCCGCGCCAGTTCTGCTCGCAGCTCCGATCCCAGACCCGCTAGTTCTTCCTCGGTATCGGCTGTTGGGGAAAGGATTAAGGGACCATGGGGAAAATACGGTTATGGAAATCGCGAAGATGAGTCGGTGAGTTTTTCTCGAGGTGAGGGGGCTCTCTGGAGCTCCGAAGATGCTCCTGCTGCTTGGAGTTATGTGTGGGGTTCTGAGTCCCGGGACTGAGCCGGTCGCAATATCGCCCAGGATAAGCCCGCCGGGAACTTGGTGTTTATCAAAGATCCGATCAGAGCACCCGGGAAGACGTCTGAAAGGGCGGGCTGCCTGCCGCTTCGAGCCGGGCGGAGATAACTCGATAGCAAGAGAGCAAGCTACACCCGTTGAAGAGAATACCCGTTTGGTATTCATACGGTTAATTTGTTTCCGGGATTTCCGTCACGGTTATCTCCTCGACAGTCTCGGCTCGGGCGTCTAGAAACGGGACCGTTGCGGATCTGAGATGCCTGATCCCGGAAATGGCTTGCCGACTCTGGAGCTTTCCTCTGGAACGTCGCGAATTGTGAATCAGCTCGTCGGAGTTTTTTTCTCGAGCGTCGTTTCCAGAAATCGGAACCCTTGCCGGAAGACGTCATGGGAGAATCTTCGTGACTCGAACAAAAAAAAATCGAAACTAGCGACCACACGGATCGAGGCGCCCAGGACTCGGGGCGTATCCCCCTACTGCCCCGTCTAGCTGATAGGGATGCACGGAGCGTCGTGTACACCTAGCAGACGTGCATCGACTGACGTGTGCGTCAGTCGAAGCCGGTTCAATGGTGATCTTTTACCTCAAAAACTGTGACCGAGTCAGCCACTTCCCCCATGAAAACGAAGAGCTCCTCGGATCGCATATCCGACCGAATGAGGATTTTGTAATATGGAAACCGGGACCTCATCGATCCCGTGTCTGGATCGTTTTCAAGAATCTCAAATTATTCAAGCAACGCCTGAATATTATTCGAATCTCGAGCGAAAGCCTTAGCTACATACTTATCCGTTATTCATCTCGTTTTGAATCTTCCTCCACAGAAAGAGAAATTCGTCAAACTGCTTGACCATCTGCACAACTCACTTCGAATTGATCTGTCGATGTACAGAAACAACTTCCCTGCGTCCAGCGCGGAAAAACTGCAGGACCTTAAGTCAACTGTGGATCTGCTCACATCAATCACGTTCTTCCGCATGAAGGTGAGCGGATTATCTGCTTCATGTATGGCATGGACCGGGCTTTTCTCCCAATTTCAACGGTGTCCCGAAAGAGGTCGATTGCGAGCTAATGATCTTGCCCTCGAACAGGTCCAAGAGCTCTCAAGCCCGCCGAGGGCGAGCACTGTGGTGAAAGAATGCGCCTCCGCGTGTCTCCGATCCACTTACCAATTTTTGTTCGACAACTGCTACGACCTATACAACCGAGAATTCCAGGTAGGCATAGCATACTGCTCCTTACGTGTATCATACAAGCAGATACCTTCTATCGATCGGTGGGCGTCGAAAGACTGTGGCCGCTGCGAACTATGGTGTAGAGCTCCGATAACGGTAGAGAGCGCCATAGAAAACCTGCATGAGCAGAGAGGAAGTCGGCGGCTTCACTCAGTTTTAGGCGAGCTCAAGGAACCTCGAAATCAAGGGAGCTCTTGAAACTCTACTGCAAGTCAGCTGAGAAACTATGATGTATGAGAGGGAATGAACAGCGGCGATCGAGCCGGCCGGAAGAACGGCTGGGTTTTTTTCTCGAGTCTTAATCGTCCTAATTTTCTCGCTCCGCGGAAACTCGTCATTTACTAAACGTCGTCGCAGGCTGCCGCGTCGAGGGAGCAGGAGTTCTTTTAGACAGTCTATCCATTATTTTCGAGTTCTTCGCGCCCTCCGAGCTCTCCTAGGGTCATTCTTGACTCTGGGTGTGTAAGTCGGAGTCTCGCGGAAGAAAAAATTCTCTCGAGTCCCCTCGCCCGAGCAGAAGGAACAGAGAAGGAGACGGAATTCGCAATTCGAATTCGATTCGAGATCAATATACTTCCCTCCACAGGTGGGTCCTGGAGAAGAGAAAAACAAAGACGAACAGGGTCCGAGTTTGACGGATCTTGATTTTTGGCACAAACTCATTGCGCTGCAGGTGAGTTTCAGACGTCTTTTTACGTTCCGAACGCAATCGAGTCTCGGAAATCCTGATACTGCTGAACGATCGTGTATTTGGAGTGAATAGCAGCATCTTTATTCGGGATTTCTTCTCGAAAAATTAGCATCGAAATGAAATGAGTACGCAGGCCTATGCTTAGTCGGATCATTGTCCCCCATGCAGGTCTCTGTAATTGAAGAAGACCGTACCAGTTATGCACCGGTTCTAAGTCAGTTCCCACAAGAGCTCAATATCGGCCAACTCAGTGCTTCAATAATGTGGAGCATGTTTGCAATCGGTAAGTTTCGCACAGGGGGCATGATATAAAGGGAACCTCCTTGTTCCCCAAGGGCTGAATTATAGATATTATGAACGTCATAATCTTTGTCGGTCCGACGTCTTATTACGATACATGCCTCGGAGGGTCGTAGGAGGGTTGTTCTCTCTTCTGGCCAGGAACCGTACTGGCTCCATGTCGTATGAATAATAGATGTCTCTCTGAGAAGCCGCCCGATACTAGCTCATCATTTATCGTGTTCGTTGTAGATATGAAAGACGCCCTCGAGGATCACGAACAACATCGTCTGTGCAAATCGTCGGCGTACATGAACCTGCACTTCAAGGTTAAATGGTTCTACAACAACTACGTGAGCGACATCGTACCCTACAAGGTGCGTTCATCACTCGAGCAACGCGGAAGCGACCGCAGCGACGCTTCCTATTCCCGATGTTTATTCATCGGATTCACTCGGGGCGACTTGAATATTCTTTTGCTCATTATCATCCTCCCCATGCTCGAATCTAATGATTTCACTCTGACATGCAGGACTCCGTTCCCGAATATCCGTCTTGGTTCGAGCCATTCGTAATGCAGTGGCTAAATGAAAATGATGACGTATCTCTAGAGTATCTGCACAGTGCTTTCCTCAGGGACAAAAAGGACGGGGTAAGATTCCTGTCCCATTAATGCCTTGCGGCAGCCATGCTATCGCGTTGAGGAATTTATTGAGTAGGAATATTTCCTAAGAGAAAATTGCTCGTACAGTTCCAGCAAAGTTCAGAACACACCATGTTCTCGAACTCCGTCGTGGACGTATTCACGCAATTGACTCAATGTTTTGACGTCATCTCGAAGCTCGAATGTCCCGATCCAGAAATCGTGAAAAGATACATGAAACGTTTTGCCAAAACCATAGTAAAAGTACTCACTGCGTATGCGGACATCGTCAAGAAAGACTTCCCCAACTACGTTTCTCAGGTGAGCCAAGTCACTCGGGTGAAAACTCGGAGAAGATTCCCTCTGAGGCAGCGACGGAGTCGCACGCGACGAAAGGGCGGATTCGCGAGAAATTGATTTACTCGGCAGAGGTTAATGGATTTCGTTTTTTCCCTCCGTCCGCAGGAGAAGACAGCCTGCATCCTGATGAACAACATCCAGCAGCTCCGAGTTCAGCTGGAGAAACTATTCGAATCCATGGGAGGCGAGAAACTCGAATCCGACGCTTCCAACATTCTCAAAGAACTCCAGCAAAGCCTCAATGGGGTCCTTGACGATCTGAGCTGCGTCTTCGCGACGAGCTTGGAGAATACCATCAAACAATCCATGAGTGAACTCAATCAACTCCTGTGCGCCATAAAAGGTGAGGACTACTTCGCGCAAAGGGGGAATCCGTTCCTCGCGATCCCCGCGGCGACTTTATGTGATCTTCGTTTGCGAGTTCACGCGCGTCGTAGCCAATGGTAATGTCAGCGCGGGTTTCGCCAGCTCGGGGCTACTTTCAATGCAGCCTACTTTTGCGAGTTCACGGAAGCTCTGTCCAACCACCGCAGAATGCGCGGCTGCGTCTCTTCCCTATCCTTCTAGGGAAATGCGGAGCTTTGAACAAAAACTGACCCCCTATGGGCTCCTCGCTCCGGGCAGTTACGCCTCGCGAGTTTAGCTGTAGGCTCGCCAAGTGTTGACAAGCGAAGGTATCCATGCACTTATCGGAGTAAATTGCAGGTGGAGGCAGCGTGGCGCAAACGGCGCAGCAGAGGAACGAGGTAGCGGCAGAGGCCGACCACGTTCTTCACCCGCTCATGGATATCTTGGACGGGAAACTGACGCTGTTTGCGCAGCTGTGCGAAAGAACCGTTCTCAAGCGCCTGCTCAAGGAGCTGTGGAAAATTGTCGTGCACACCATGGAGAAGACCGTGGTGCTACCGCCTATTTCGGAGAAGAGCGTGCTTCCTAATCTGACAAACGTGAACGCTGCAAAAATCGAGGACATGTCACGACTCTTCAAGAACTCGATATCCACTTCCAACAAACTGCCGAACCTCGGCGTTATGGAAGTGGAAAAGAATCTGACGCCGCGTCAATGCGCGGTGCTGGATGTTGCCCTGGACACAATAAAACAGTATTTCCATGCCGGGGGAAACGGTTTGAAAAAGACCTTTTTGGACAAGTCTCCCGAGCTGCAATCTTTACGTTATGCGTTGTCGTTGTACACGCAGACCACAGATGCCCTAGTCAAGACCTTCGTGGGCTCGCAGCTCAAACAAGACCAGCCAAGCACGGAGGAAGGTTCCGTGGGAGAAGTGAGTCTTAATGATCTAGATAGTAATTAGATGGAAGGTTCTATCAATGATCCGATTGCAGACTATGGAGCAAAAATCAGATTGGAACGAATATCAAAATGTTGAGAAACTAGCATTACATCTCGTGCTAACTTTCTCCCTCTCCCGCTCGAAAAGGTGTCGGTACAAGTTGATCTGTTCACCCACCCTGGGACGGGCGAACACAAGATTACCGTTAAAGTGAGTACTAGAAGTGGGCCCCAGCACCTGATTGCGCTTTGCGACAGCATCTGACAAACATACGAGGCTGTACGACTTCCCACTCGATCGATTCGAAGACTCTGTGCTCTTCCTAACTTCGATTCCTCCCCACAGGTTGTTGCTGCAAACGACCTGAAGTGGCCGAACACATCGATGTTCCGACCATTTGTTGAAGTGAGTACAGAACTTTAATTTATTGCTACTCCGTGGTACCGACAATGACTCTTCGCTCTCGTGAGGATATTGGAAGCCCGCTCTGAGGGCTTCGCTAAACGTGAATCGGAGGGAGAGGCATCGTTGAGTCGCACGCTGTCCCATGGGAAAGAGCCGCGTACGAATCGCGGATCGCGAAGTCATGCTTCGAAAGCTCGACAGGCTGCTGGCTCGAGGAGTAACCGGGCTTCTCTCGATTGACGCGGAACTCAATACGTCGTCTTCGGTTTCAGGTTAATCTGATCGGCCCTCGTCTGCACGATAAGAAGCGCAAATTCGCCACCAAATCGAAAAACAATGCGTGGTCACCGAAGTATAATGAGACGTTCCACTTCATTATCGCCAACGATGAACAGCCAGCCTCGTACGAGCTGCATATTTGCGTGAAGGATTACTGTTTCGCCAGAGACGATCGTCTCGTCGGCGTCGCCGTCATGCAGCTCAAAGACATAGTCGAACAAGGTGGGACTCGCTATCCGCTCTGAGAGTCTTTCCGATTGAATACACGCGATCTGTGAAAGCTTCTCAATGTCCTCGATCGAATCGTTCGGAGCGGGGAGAATAAGACAAGTGCCTTCGTTTCAGGTTCGTGTGCGTGCTGGCTGCCTCTCGGTCGCCGAATCCACATGGACGAGACGGGCTGGACAATACTGCGCATACTATCTCAACGAAATAATGACGAAGTGGCCAAAGAATTCGTTAAGCTAAAGTCTGAGATTCGGAATGATGAGACGATCCCGAAGTCGTAAAGGTCTCATCAGCAGAAAAAAAATGCGATCTCGTGATTCCAAGGCCTCGAAGGGCGGTTTCCAAACAGAAGGAGATGAAGACAAACGAATACATGCACAGACTGACGAACAGTCAAGGACGCTCATGCATTCCGTGGCACTATGAAACGTCTCAATACGAACAAGAGAACATGCAAGCATTGACGCCAAGACACACTTTCGGAAGGAAAGCTTCCATCGATCGAGACAGGTTGGAGGCTTAACAAACGCAGTGAGGACTGAGTAGACGCCTTATCCATTGCAATGACGGAAGCGCTGAGGGGGAGCCGAAGTGTAACCCGAGTTGTGATTTTTCAAAGTGAGCGCAGTTTAAACATAATAGTTGGACATTTCCCATGAAACCAAGCTTTCAATTACCTAAGACTGAGGTGGGTACATAAGGGACATGAACTCTCGTCACTCGTCACGTACAGCAGAGCTAACCTCAACTCGAGGGGAGGCTTCTGCGAAGTTACCGTTCACACACGTTCTGCCAAACACGACGAGCACGAGTTTCTCAGTCCTTTTAGTAGACCGGCAAACTAGGACGAACCTTTGAGTACCTTGTCGAAGGGGGACACTTCCTCCTCCCGACTCGTTATACCCCATGACCGGAAGATTTTTGTTCCGAATCGTTATGTAATGAGAAGATATCTCGTTCTCTAATCGCTCAAACGATGTTGTTGATATGCGACGTAAGTCTCTCCGAAGGGAAATACCCTCGGAGTAGCTGGGGAAGCTCATTCAATTCTCTGAGATGCTACTCCCGGACTCGACGAAGAGCGTCAGACAAGTTCACGAGTGAAAACAGCTAATATCTCTCAACCCTACCGAGTCTGATTGATTCAAAGTCGCTGATTTTTTAAAGAAGAGATTCAGCACGAGCCCGACACAACACCCTCACTCGAATGTGAAAGCTGGCGTCGAAACTGACTCTGTGCCAAAATCACATGAAGGAGACAGAATATCAACAGATCGCTGGATCACACAGATCGGAGTCAATCTAGAAAAACTCTACACGCACTTCTGAAAAATTGAGTCGAATACCGGCCAAACGATCCCATACCTCGAGAGGGTTCGTTGTTCTGCGGCCCAATCCCAGATTGTGGATCCGAATTACGATAAAAATCAGATATTCTGCTGCTGTGACCTTTACCGGCTGGCTATGGACGGAGGGATCCAAAACGACTGATCGGCTTCGAGGAAAAACAAGATCGTTGAGCACTGACATTTGGTGGTATCTGCGGCTCTAAATACGAACTTTCCATTCAATCGGGAGGGTCGATCTCTCGTGCACAACCCTTATGTGTGTGAGTGTGTGTGTTTGTGTAGTAAATGGTCCAAGTCGATAAAACGACCAGTATGAAAGCTAGAGAACGCGCAGCGAATCTAAATCGCGCATCGAGATGAAACCCCAAGTTCAGGTCGTCGGTCAGTTGTTGATGTCAATGACTGGCCTCCCGCTCGGATGAGACTAGCTCGTGCAACCAGAAGTCGCTCAGTCATCGAGAACGTCTGGTGAGAAGTCGCTAACGATTCCTCTTCCACTGCAACAATATATTGATGGGAGTAGGTCGTTCGAAGAGCAACACTGACAAAGAATGAGACCACAGCTCGTAATAAGCCTCCATGATGTTTGTACATGAATACTTAGTTTAATTATCGCTACCATACGATACTTATCACAATTATGGTTATTATTACCATCATTGTAGCTAATAAGTCGACATTCAATTGGACTATATCATAATAACGTACCATACACGACGAGTGGATCACTATATGCTTTCGACTAGTCGGATAAAGAA
Source organism: Galendromus occidentalis (assembly GCF_000255335.2). Lineage (NCBI taxonomy): Eukaryota > Metazoa > Arthropoda > Arachnida > Mesostigmata > Phytoseiidae > Galendromus > Galendromus occidentalis. The sequence goes on along the minus strand of NW_003805469.1, from coordinate 599,334 downwards.
TGAAGAAAGACCAGTATCACCAGGAGATCAATTCGCGCTCGAGGGCGACGCGAACAAATGCTGTGCTTTTTGGACGTCATATGAGAGGACACTTTGTCCATCGCTTTAAAGCGGACGAGACCCAAGCAAACATTTAATGCACCATCCGCCGTGAATTCACCCCTTTCGTGGGCAGCTATTATCTTTCTCCCTTCCCGCATACCCTCCTTCTCGGTTTAAATTCAATAACTTTCAATATCCTGCTGAAATTCGTCCTGGGCATATCTGATTCCAAAAGTGAGTCACTCGGAGAGTTTCAGCTCTCGAGCGATCACAACTCACCCGGTTTGGCGTATGAGAGGGTTCAGTGTCTGAGTCTGAGGATAGAGGATGCACTCGCGACAGTTTGGCTTCGCACCTTTATGCCGCTCCACGGTTTTGTCCCTCGATGTACGGCCTGCCCGCCCAATTCTTGTGACGGCCCTCCTTCTGAAAACTTCTTCTTCCCACGGATTTTTTCCCCATGTGACATTCTGCTCGAGATGAACAAACCGGCCCACGATAGGTGCACGCAAATCCGTGCGTCCCACGATATCAGTCCCTTTCCGCGGCTGATCCTTCGTATGCGAAGCACACTGGTGCGTCAGGAGCTTTCGCTCATGCATTAAAACTCCAACTCTGCCATTAGGACAGCGATCAGGCTCAGCAGCGCGATCCGCAATGTCTGTCCCATAGCTTGGAATTTCTATGCGGGGCATTTATCTGAGACGAGAACATATATCTGTGTCCGGACCGCTGATTCAAAAAAAGCGTTCCTATGATTCATGGCTCGAGCGAGCGAGCAAGCAAGCATATCAACATGATCGCCACACCGCGCGTGCATAATTGGACGTTTGCGTAGTTCAGGCAGTCATCGGGCAAGCCTAGTTCCAGAAGAGCGCACCGTAGGTGGCAGAAAGATTAGGGAGCGAACGGTATCCAGTTTACGAGATGGCAGCTTCAGTGGAGATCTGAGACTGGGAGATTCATTTATCAACAACGTGGCTGACATCACCTCCCATTCTGTGGAACCGGATTCCCTACCGCCAATCGACTGGGTACACTGCAGTATCGTGATTAGATTTTCGAAGCAGATGCATTGACCACAGCAGAAATGATAATTGCACAGTTTCTTGTTCTTCATCTCGACGCGAAGCTCACGAGAAAACATTTATTTTGTATTTTTGCTGCATGGATTTCTTCCCTCAGAGCTAGAGGTAGCTGGGTGACCTTTACCCATCGAACCCTCTGAACATGCTCCGGTAAATCCCGCCGGCTTGGTGAGGGATTCTTTTCTAGAGACGATTCCGATTTTACAGCGGATACGCAAACTGCGCACGGGAACATATCGGGATTGAGTATTTTACTCCTTGAAATTGTTTGGGTTGTACTCTGTTGACTTCGTCGCTAATCGATTCATCCAAGCCGTTCTGACTACAAGTGTCTTAGTATTCCGTTTCATCATCAATGGACGCCTGTGCGTATTGGCAAGTGTAAAGCTCGCTACACCGAAGTTCCCGCGGTCTGTGGAAGACTTTGATGAACAGGCCCCGCTCTACGCAGTAGCTCTGGTGGAGTGTCTGCATTTAAAGAAAAAAGTCAGTGAAGTAGTCAGCCACGCGACGCGTTGTTTTCCCGCTATCGAAGCCGAATCGTGGAAACGTGCCGGAATTCCGGAGAATGACATGCGAAAAGATATATGGCTGTGTCACTGCGAGTAAATGGTCTACATAATCATCACATCTCATAACTTCGACCGCGTATGTTGTCTCTCGTCGCACGTGAAATATTGCACCTGCTAGAGTAGTTTGTTCAACGCGATGTCATCTATGCTTGGGTACAGAAACTGAATTGTACAGGAAAGAGAAATAATTGAGCAGTTCCCGTTCGAGACGATTCGTAATCGCTCATTGTGAATCCTGGATATCCAAGTAATTTAATGTTTGGGGATCGACGAATGAGCGTATCTTATCAAAGATTAGCCTGGTATGAGTGAGTTTCGTTGAGTGGAGAAAGAGCAATGGTTATGCAACTTATGTACCTAAATAGCCTTAACGAACTGGGAGAGGAGGTCGGCGGGAGGAGTTCGACATCGGAACGCTACTTGAGTGAAGTTGAACGACCCGTCCAACCACGACCCCTCTCGACCGAAAAGCGGTGATCGTGTTGACGGATGGATGGCTCGATCGATGGATCGATCCAAGGATCGTTAGTACGCGAAATCCCGCCTTCAGAACGACAACGTATCTCCGGCATGCCGAAGTACCACTTTTACCATTGCTGGTTCTGAGTTCTAAAGTGAGATAGGGTAAGATCACACATTGGAAGGATTAACATTACTATTAGTGAATGATTTTTAGAGTGCTGGACACTGGTGATGCCGCAGAGCCGCCGTTTTTCGGTAGAATAGCTTGTTAAGAGAACTCCAACGCCGATCGATTCCGACGATATCTAAGTGTTATTTAGGTAATCTAAAGGTTGATTGGAACAATACGGACTTGTTGTCCCGAATGCGAGACTGTCCCTCGCGACACGATGCTCTCTGATTTGTGGCGACCACGCGTTTGGTGACATCTCTTCGTTCTGCGAGTGTGCCTCTGAAACCTTCCTCTCACAGAAAGAAAATCTTCCTGGACATCTGGATCCTAGATTCAGCGCATTCCTAAAGAGAATCGAATAGCCCGGATCGCGTTGTCGGTACCGAGTCTAAGCGGACATGTACAGGCAATTTACAAATATACAGATGTCACCAAACGGTGAAAGGGAATGAAGCCGGTCATTCGGTCTATTCTCGCTGTATTCGCTGAATACGACGCTAAGTGTCTATAGAAAATAAATGTAATTATAATGGAATTCATTTGGAAATAAGGATCGAGTCTTTACTTCTCAGTTTCGTTCGTCTCCCAGTCAAAGCTTGGGTTTCACAGACAGTCGTTGATGATGGAGAGAAAGTGTGCGGAGAGGCTCGCCAACAACTTGCAGTCATATCAATCGAGTCAATACGTCAGTCCGTGAGTCAGTCACCTGCGACGCGTAGCATAGCGATATTTCAATCTTGGACGAATTCAGAACCCGCGTCTCCTCGGATCGGGCACCGGGCGGAGTTGGAATGGGAGCGACAGGAGATCGACATCGAAATCGATTTTTTCCTTACATCGATGCTTCCTCTGGGAATGTATTCATGAGGATCCGCTACTGGGCCCAAGGGGGAGGACACAGCATTCCCTGTGCAACTCATCGAAACTCTCTCTGCTCAAGAGAGATTTTTTAGCTAAGCTTGTGGCCAACTCCGCGTAATACCTGCGGATGTGGCACGAAATGAATAAATCACCATCCTCAATACTGCTCAAGGAACTTGGCGGGCTGACTGATAGATCAATCGATGGATTCCTTTTGACAATCACCCGTTATGATCCTTGGGTAACATCATATGGAGTAATTGGATCTCTCCGACAGGTTGAACGCCGAAATCGATGTTTTCCTTTTTAACTTCGTGGTAAACTTTCCGCAGTTTCTTCCAGTCCTCAGCGCTGAATGCCCGCCTACCCCGGAGCTGTGGTGGATGATAGAGAATTGAATACCTCTCTGCTCTTCGTTCGAGTTTCCCGTAGAAGATGCGTCACAGCACATGGAATACCTTGAATAAAGTCACGTGGGTCGATAGCTCAGCTCTGTGTAGGAGAGGGAGCTTCGCTGTCTTCAGGAAATCATTCAGCTTGTCAAAGACTGCATTGATGTCGAAACCAGTGGCGGAAAGCTTGGCGAGGTTTGGAAAAAAAGAAGACAGTCAAAATCCCTCGCGGAGAATATCAAATAGCATTCTAGCCTATTTCTGCGTCTGAGCTGGGACTCCACAAACCTTACAAAATATCACTTCTTGGGAATCGAAGTTATCGATATCCTTCAAGTGCAGCTGGGAGTTCTCGAAGTTTGACAACGCCGGCGACGCAACTCTGTGGAAGTCCTACATTCAGCCAGATCGTCGCACGCTCGACCGTGAGCTCGGCCGATTCTCAGCGTTTCGAGAGTGTGTGTGTCGAGAGACAAGGAGTGCACCGGGGCGTGGGACATTCCTTACATTTCTTTGATGTGTTCCTTGAAAAGAGCGCAGATCTCTCCTATTCGATCGTCGTCTATTGCGGTGAGGTTCAATGTGACGTGGTGTTTCCTGGTAGACTCCATGTACTTCTCAGCCTTCGGGAGTGCTTCCACAAATCGTCGCTGGACCTTGGTGGGAATTCGGGGACTTCATAATATGTACAAGAACTAGGGACTGACTAATACGTTGAGGGCAAACTCCGCACGGTCATACCTCGCGGACTTTCGAATGTATCTGCGGATCACTGATCGGAATCGCTATGAACACGTTTGGCCTCGACCTTGAATCAGGATTTCGCGGCATACTCCCAGCCTCGAGTGGTCTGGTGAGAGCAAAACGTTCCATCGGTAACCAGAGAAGGATATTCATTCAAGAAGATTTCGCCTCATTCTCGATGCGCGGGATTCACCTCCCGATTCGCTCTCCAAGTCCCCGCGCCGACTCGACAGCAGCCACACCGCCGATTTTCTTCGGTTTCATGATGAACTGGCATTCATGGATGTCCATGAAATACCCAGAGAAGCTCGATATATCAGTCGCTCGCCAGGATCTTTAAATGTCCTCGATTCAATTAAAATCTTATTTCAATACCTTTGTAAAGTCAAAATACTTCAGCTATTTAAAAATTCGCATACATACGGATCTTTGTTTACATACAGTAGAGGGAGGCTTCTCGAGTGAAATGAAAAAAAGTTCATTATCAAAGCGCGCTTACACAGACGACGACTGACTACTGTTATTGCTTCTTGCTATGTTCTCTCTGAGTGAGAGAGAAGAGACGACGACAGCACACACCTCTATTTCTCGCCGAGATATCCGAGCCCGCGAAATTTCAAAATATATCTCGAGCATCGATGCTCCCGGAATAATGAAACCTTTTGACTTATTCACTCTTGACGAGTAGTTCGGGTTAGGTGATAGTAATTGATAAATAAGAGATCACGTATACACATTTAGAGTTGTATCACATGATCAATGGTCGCATGCGCTCCAACTGCTTGCGTCAGTTCTCCGTTCGCGCCTAATCTTCGCAGCGAGCTGAAATATTTGCACTTCGCGGCGTGGTACCGACTACAGCTTTCCCACAGTCTTTGCACCGGCAGATTTCGTTCGGCTCGTGGTAGCCCCCGGACAGACATTTTTTGCGGTGGAATCCATGTATCGCGAATCGGGTGAGGAGATGTCTATTTCTGCGGTCGAGGCCCTTCCATGTATCATCCGTCATTGCGCGGGTGCTGAAGAAGTCGTCGTCTATGTCGGCGAACTTCCCTTCCCATGTTCGGAGACACTCCTCGTACGATACGGTTTTGACTAGATTGAGTGGTTTCTGGAGATCCTCAATGAGCAGGCTCGTGTCTGCTAGGCGGTAGACCAATCTGTTCGCGGAGGATCGGTGGAGTCCCATCACTCGCTTGAGGTACACGGCCTTGGTACGGTTTATGTCCTCCAGATTTACCTCACTAAGGTCGTTTCAAAGGATCTGGATGCCGTACGATGCTGTGGGCGCGATGGTGAGGTTGAACAGACGAATGGCGGTCTTCATGGAGAGCTTCTGGGGATCCTTGATCGAAGTCATGGCCACTCGCGCTTTCCTGCATCTCTCCCTCACATGCTTAGTGCAGGACCTGCCGTCTGAGGGTAACGTGATTCCGAGGTATGGGAAATGATTGGAGTACCTCAGCTCCTTGCCGTTCATTCGGAAGGAGTCGTCCCTTGCTAGTCTCCTCCGTCGGTCTGCCGAGTGCTCTTTGCACATGGAAGTGGTCGCGGCCGTATACGACAAGGTCGTCCGCGTACGGGAGAGTTTTCACCATCTGTCTCTTTCCTTCCACCGCCGAGGGGAGATCTTTCAAAAGCACGGAGAACCCTAGCGGGGACAGAGCTCCCGGAATAATTATATTCTGAGGATGACTCCGGAGTGTACGGATTCCTTCGGAAGAGACTGCTCACGTGTGAAATGCAATTGAATCAACCCAAGCGGCTAGATCTTTTGCTTGTCGTACGACTCTCTCGGGGAGTTACTGAAGTCCCTCGACTCCGATTTTGGCATGATGCAATTTTGGGAAGATTATGGCATAATGGCATTGAAGTCGTATTGAATGGTCGTCGCTCGATCCGAAGCGAGAGTCGGACTCTTTGTAGTCGAAGGCAGCCATCCCGTGCCCTGATATTTGGAAAAATTTCATCTGATTCACGGCGGGCCAGGTTGAAGTAGCGAGCAGCTCCTATCACGTTCGATCGTTGCCTGCTTGGGGGCGAATGAAGATCTTGGTCCGGTATGGGCGATTTTCCTTCCGGACCATTCTCTTATGCGAGGAAATTAATACCGATAAATTCTCCGAGCCGTGCCAAATGCCAAACTCAGTCGCAAGAGAATGATTCAGCCCGTGAAAGAAGCTCTTTCCAATACCTACGCAAGACGGTCTGATGATGACTCGGGATGTAAATTTTCCGCGGCGAGCCTTCGCTGAAGCCGCGGTGAAATTTCGTGGACTTCGCGGTGAATCTCGAATTCCCCTCGGGAATGCAATTTTTCCCTCGAAAACGCGATTCTCGCAGCGGAAGCGCATGAAGACTCCATCCTGGACTCACATGTGCTCCGCGAGTTTTTGTTTCGTGTCAAGTCCTGGACCAGGCGTCTTTCCGAGACCGTGGCGTAGCTCAAGGCTCAAGCAATATCCAAGTCTCACCGAACTCTGTCGGGGATCGGATTCCGGTCGATTTCCAGCGCCTAATTTCCCTATCAGGAATGAGTGTCTTTTGTATTATTCGAAGGGAATCCGATGGAGTATATAAGAATATCGCGGGCACCGCTGGAAATTGCCGAAAATCGGGTCACGAAAACCGAATCCGACTTCAGAATTATCAGACGAGCTCTAGTTTCCAACTCATCATGGGTGTCAATGCGGAAAAAAAAATTTCCGCATTGATTCCTCGCTGAGCCAGAGTTGAGTTTGATCTTCTTGTGCGCTTCGAGTCCTCACTGAGTTCTAGCTTCGAAGCAGAGATCTCTTCTGGAGACGACGCTCGCCAAGAGGGTTCCTGACAGGACTCTCGGAACGGCAGAATGTTTGAACTTGGTCAGAGACATGAATGGACATGGTCAGAGAGTGTGGGAAGAAAAAGAAGGTGGATGATGAGAGCGGAACAGGACGATCCGGCGCAAAGGATGATTCGGCACGAAGGTGGATTCGGTGCTAGATAGAAAGTATCCCTCGCTTAGCGATCGGAATGGAAACATATTACGGTAAAGAAAGAATACTGATGGATTGGCGACGGAAAAGTCAGAGTGAAGTCGAATTTCGCGACCGGGTTCCCCCAGCCAACAGACGGATCACTGACTCGCTATTGAGAGCTGTTCCTACCTCGAGTACACGATCCCCATCCGCGAGAATAACAGCCTGAGGATCGACGCCGAGAAGACTAAGGGTATGAAGTTCCGGAGAGGGAGCCCGCTGTGAAACCATGACGAGCTGAACCTGACCGGGACCCCGATCGAGTTTGTGAGCCGCTTCTACTACCTCGGAATCGGCTTCACGACTTCCGGCCTCAGCCCCACGCGACACTTCGAGAAACGTGTTGCGAGAAGCATGACCGCGATGTCCTCCATATCCCATCCCCCTCCAGGCTCTCGGTTCGGGCAGCCCCCTAGCTATCCGTCCCGATGGTCGACTCGGTGGCCCCTCTAGGGCACTCGTGTGACGTGGAAGAAGTTGTTCACGGCAAGTCAGGCTGATGTCTTGTTGAGGGAAAACCTGAGGATGCTCGACGAAGTGAGTGCCACCTTCCTGAAAAGAGCGCTCTGCCCGACCCGGAACGCACGGAAACGCCCAGTGTACGCTCAGTGGTTGGAGAATCTTAGTTTCGGTGTTAGCATCACTCGGAGGCTGGTCAAGCTGCTGACCAGTTCCACTGTGGATTTGTTGATCTGAATGTTCTTCTCGGCTCGCGCATATGCCTCCCCCGAGTTGCTGAAACGCATGATTTTGGTCTCGAGGACATTAACGCATGTTGTACTCCTAGCACCATTGAGTTGTTCGTCTCGAACAGCTCCCGAATCTAGCCTGACGTCAGTGCCTTAGCGGAGTCTTGAATCTCGACATGATGTCCCCTGGCGCTTGGAAGCAGGCGACGCTACCGATCTACGCAGGTGGCTTGGGAGGTCCCTCTGTCGCGGATCTGTCGACATGCGCGCACTTGGGCTCGTTGAGCCAATTTCTGGATCTGGCGTCAAGCATCTCTCCTCCGGAAGTCGCGGGTGACGGCCCTTTCGCAGAGCTTCCGGGACCGTTGGACAACTTCGCCCGGGGAAATCTCGCAGGCAAGCCTGGACAAGTTCGTCTTGGTGGCCCGTCGCTCCGAACTTTCTCGAGCTCTCCCCGGTCTCATAATTCGTGATCCTTCAGTTTCGCGAGAGTTCCCAGCACTGCTGGAGGGATCCTGCGCGAGATATACATGGTACCAGCGTTCTGGGAGCTTATGGTTATCGTTTCAGCGAGCCGTAGACGATTCGACCTGACTGCAGGTTCCCGCGCGGCGCGATGTGACTAACACGCGAGTCCGTGATGCACTTGATGTCGCACTGTTCGCACATCTGAACCGACGAGTGGTCGAGGTGTTAGCGCGTTTGTCACTTCTCGTGCATAGCCGCAACGACGCCGCTCGTGCGGAAAAGGTAATCACCATGTGCTACAATTTCGTGTTGGTTTTCGTGCTGGTACAGCCGTCGCTGCTGACGTAAGAACTTCGAATTGGGGAAACCTTGCCTGGGGAATCCGATATCCCACGCGATTCAACTCGCTATGGTGTTCCGCCGAGAACCGAGAGCTATCACTAGTTATCGACTTTCCGCGGCGCAGTTCGCTTGCGCACCACGTGGGCCGGACTTCTCCCGTCTGTAGTTCAATCTGGAATCTCCGCAATCATCGCCTCGACTCCCTCCCTGCCACTTTGCGGGGCGCAGAACATGTCGCCAATGATTCTGCCCCAGAGGAGCGGTCCGCAACCGAGAATTTCTTGAAACGACAAGTGAATTCTCATGGAATCCATTGCCTATGAACAGATCATTAATATTCGGTCCGATCTCAGTTTTTTGAGCCCTTTCAATGCCGATGCCACTACACCGTGTAGAATCTGCGCGAGGCTATGAACGATCTCATCCTCATCTGACGCGATATTTGGCGGGTCGGCCCTCTTTAGGGGCGGCGAAGCCGTCCTGAGTTAGGATTCCCTGCTATGTCAAGCGGTCTCCCATCTCGTTTTTTTGAGGGACCCGAGCATCTAGAATCCATGTTGCGTCTAATCAAGTCATCCAAGAACCCTCGTGATCAGGTTTGATCCTTTTTGTACGGGATTGACCGAATAGGAAGTTCGACTTGATCTAATTCAATCGATCCTGCTCGGTATCAAGGAGCGAAAAATCCGTGAATACAGGGAGAGCGGAGATTGCAGGGCGGAAAGAGAGGCTGGCCGATTATTATGTTCCGGCGTTGGCTCCATGACTCGAGATTTCGTAGGGGCCCATGATGATTCGATGACCACTGAGAATAACTCTCACCGACAAATCGACCACGCTCTGTATACTCGGAAGCGGTTTCGAGGTTCAAGATGGGATGAAATGCTTTCCGCATCGAAATTCGAAACACCGGTAGTTCGAGGTCTAGCGACAGCGATGAGGTCTGCTCTACGAATTTACGCCTTTTTTCACGGCCTGTTTTTCATGGCGCTCGGGCGATACTGGTGAAACATGCTAATCATTGTCAGTCGGATGTCGGAGCTCGCGGGGGCTTACACGAGTCGCGACTGATGTCGAGCTATTCATCCGACAGTCGTATTCACGCAAGGTCGAATCCCGGATGAAAAACACCGCAGCGAATGCTCTAGTCTCGCGAATGATGGTTGATCGCTCATCGACAGTCGGGTCCGGGGCTGCCTCGAACAAGGGCGCGGAAGCATCTCGTGTGCGCCACATGAATACCAAATTTGGAACGTCATACTCATCCTTCTTTATCTTTCAGGGCCTGCCCGTACTCGAGGCAATGCCCACCGGAGCAGCGAGTCGAGCACGTGCTGGTGAGTACATGATGACATTCGTCGTGGAGACCAGAGCTCAAGGCAGATCCAGTCGAGTGGCCTACACTTTTTCGGTAGCGGATGTGGAAAGGAAGCTGTGACGAGCGGACCAGGTCAATTGCGTATTCACTTCATCCGCACCATACTATCCTTCCCAACAGATAAACTATTTCCCTTAACTATCTCCCCCACTCCCCCAGCGAGACCGGAGAGACTTGTGGGAGAACTTCGGATTGAGGATCCATATTTATCTAATCCCTTTTCCAATCAGTATATTTTATGGCTGTAATCGATCGCAAGTGTCTCCAGGAGAGATAAAAATAGACCCATAAGAAGTCGGGCCGCGCGCAGATAACAGAGCCATACACACTCAGTCAGCTCTACGCGGTCGTTCACGACAGCTTCTGCCGCTCACGGCGCCCCGGTCAGCAGTCAGTCAGGCAGCCAGCTGATGATGGAGAAGAGTAGCTCCTGGGATTACAGTAAATCGGAGAAGTATCGAGTCGATCATGATCGACGTGGGTGTCCTTGACTCGCTGACTTGACTGACAGTGTGTGCGTGTCGGCTGCTACTCTTCTCCATCATCAGCTGGCTGACTGCCTGACTGACTGCGGGAGAAGTTGTCGTGAACGACCGCGCAGAGCTGACTGAGTGTGTATGGCTCTGTTATCTGAGCGCGGCCCGACTTCCTGTGGGTTTATTCTTATCTCTCCTGGAGACACTTGCTGTCGATGACAACCATAATATACACTGAAGGGAGAAGGGATTAAATAAATATGGGTCCTCGATCCGAAGTTCTCCCACAAGTCTCTTTGGTCTCTCTGAGGGCGGTCCGTTCGTCACAGTCCCCCCAGAGTTCCCGGAACAGGGTGTCGGGAATTGACTGTCATGGACCAACGCCACGCGCCAATCGCTTGAATTTGAAATGTTCCTCTATGGAGAGGGAAGAGCCGAATAACGGTGGATGCGCGGTTGGATCGGCCTTTTCTTCCGAGCTTCCGATGTGAACAGTCGTGTTATTCCTCGAAACAATGGACGCTCCACGTTCAAATGAGAAAAGGTGAAATTCTCCTTGAGTTGGTTTGTATTTCTCTCTTATTCCCAAGCTCCTGTTCGAGTACGGGTTACTCGACTTGTATCCCGCTAGGCGGGTGAACAAGCTCTCCTGTCTCGTCTGGGAATCCTTTGGCTCCGCGAGGCAGTCCCGGTATCGCGCCGCCTCGAGGCGTGCCCAGCTCGGCGGGGCGCGGTAGCGACCGGGTCAGCTTGGGCTGGCCCGGAAGCTTAAATTCTGCGTGCCGCCGCGCCGTCGAAATCTTCACGTGCGGGAGCCGCATGCGGTAGGCCTTGAATTTATCGTCGGTTATATCTTCAATTCAATGAAAACATAACCGACGTTACCCCGCATTCTGAGATTCTCCATTTGCGGCTAATAGCTCATACTAGAATCATAGCTCATACGGAGTACTCCAGTTTGGCCGATTCAATGGAACTCGACTCCTGATATGTCCGGCGGCGGTGGCAGCTCCGGTCTATAGAAACTTCAGATTGTTCGCAGATCTCAGTATTGCTCTCGCTGATTCGATCCCGGGTTCGATGCTGACTTTCGACAGCCCCATTTTCAGTGGGGAAGGAAGGGGTTTTCTATTGATGCTTGACAACATGTCGATTAAGGAAATCCTTCATGTTCATGGACTTGAATTCTGCGGCTCTATCACATTTATTCTGACTCTGCGAACCTAATGCCCAACCGAAGCCAGCTCAAGGATTCGGTGTGTCTCATCTTCTGATGGCACATTCTCATCTCAGAGGAGCGAGGCGCGGGCACTGCGGAGACTACACCTCGAGATAGAAGGTTCTGATTCGGCCAATCGGATTCCTGAGCTGGTAGCGCTGCGGCGCCACCTGCTCAACAATGGTCCTTGGTTCCTTTTACTTTGGAAGTAACTCCTTCGACAAACCCTGCCGGATCTTCTTTTTTCCGTCGAGACTGTTGAAGCTGAGCAAAACGTACATCATCACAATGATCGAGTATCTCATTTCAGGATCCGGGGGATCCAGCACTGGCGAACGGATGTCACCCCCCCGTGAAGACCGCTTGCGATGCACATGACATGTGCTACTACAAGCAACTACGCGGAGAAAAAAGAAAATTGTGATGACGCCTTCGAGTAAGTGACGGTAATTCGGTAATTGATTTCCAGTACCAACAATACCAGTGATAATTCCGCCTCTTATGCGAGCTCGCGGTCGTTCGGTGACTAGATGCCAAGTTGGTCTAATCTCCTCATTTTTTTCAGAAAACAAACGGCGCTAATCTGCCAGTCGGCCAGGAGGCCGACTGGCTGTGCCTGGGAGGCGGGTCGCGGTTTTTTTTTGTTCTTTTTCACAGTGGCGGTGGCGTCGAAAACAACGTAAGCTCTTCGAATTGGGGGATGCCTTGCCCGGGGAATCCGATATCCCACGCGATTCAACTCGCCATTGAGTTCCGCCGAGAACCGAGAGCTATCACTAGTCATTGAGTGTCCGCGGTGCAGTTCGCTTGCGCACCACGTGGGCCGGACTTCTCCCTCCTGTACTTCAATCTGGAATCTCCGCAATCATCGCCTCTACTTTCTCCCTGCCACTTTGCGGGGCGGAGAACATGTTGCCAATGATTCTGCCCCAGAGGATCGGTCTCCAACCGAGAACTTCTTGAGATGACAAGTGAATTCTCATAGAATCCATCGCCTATGAACAGATCATTAATCTTCGGTCCGATCTCAGTCTTGTGAGCCCCTCCAATGCCGATGCCACTACACCGTGTAGAGTTCTGCGCGAGGCTGTGAACGATCTCATCCTCATCTGACGCGATATTTCGCGGGACGGCCCTCTTTACGGGCGGCGAAGCCGTCCTGAGTTAGGATTTCCACCTATGTCAAGCGGTCTCTCATCTTGTTTTCTTGAGGGACCTGAGCATCTAGAATCCATGTCGCGTTTAATCAAGTTATCCAAGAACCCTCGTAATCAGGTTTGATCCTTTTGTACGGGACTGACCGAATAGGAAGTTTGACTTGACCTAGTCCAATCGATCCTTCTCGGTATCAAGGAGCGAAAAATCCGCGAATACAGGGAGAGCGGAGATGGCAGGGCGGGAACAGAGGCTGGCCGATTATAATGTTCCGGCGTTGGCTCAATGACTCGAGATTTCGTAGGGGCCCATGATGATTCGATGACCACTGAGAATAACTCTCACCGACAAATCGACCACTCGGAAGCGGTTTCGAGGTTCAAGATGGGATTAAATGCTTTCCGCATCGAAATTCGAAACACCGGTAGTTCGAGGTCTAGCGACAGCGATGAGGTCTGCTCTACGAATTCACGTGTTCCACTCGGCCTGTTTTTCATGGCGCTCGGGCGATACTGGTGAAACATACTACTCATTGTCAGTCGGATGTCGGAGCTCGCAGGGGCTTACACGATGTCGTTTGGAGCCATTCATCCGACAGTCGTATTCACGCAAGGTCGAATCCCGGATGAAAAACACCGCAGCGAATGCTCTAGTCTCGCGAATGACGGTTGATCGCTCATCGACAGTCGGGTCCGGGGCTCCGTCGAACAAGGGCGCGGGAGCATCCCGTGTGCGCCACATGGGTACGAAATTTGAAACGTCATACTAATCCTTCTTCATCTTTCAGAACCTGCCCGTACACGAGGCACTGCCCACCGGGGCAGCAAGTGAAGCACGTGCTGGTGAGTACATGTTGACATTCGTCGTGGAGACCAGAGCTTAAGGCAGATCCAGTCGAGTGGCCAACACTTTTTCAATAGCAGATGTGGAAACGAAGCTGTGACGAACGGACCAGGTCCATTGCGCATTTTAGCCATCCGCACCAAACTATCCTACCCTACAGATAAACTATATCCCTTAACTGTCTCAACCACTCCCTCAGAGAGACCAAAGAGTCTGAGGGAGAACTTCGGATCGAGGACCCATATTTATTCATTCCATTTTGCAATCAGTGCATTTTATGGTTGTCATCGATAGCAAGTGTCTCAAGGAGAGATAAGAATGAACCCATAGGAAGTCGGGCCGCACTCAGATAACAGAGCCATACACACTCCGTCAGCTCTACGCAGTCGTTCACGACAGCTTCAGCCGCTCACTGCGCCACTGTCAGCAGTCAGTCAGGCAGCTAGCCGATGATGGAGAAGAGTAGCTCCTGGGATTACAGTAAATCGGAGGAGTATCCAGTCGATAATGATGACGACGTGGGTGTCCTTCACGCCGTCGAAATCTTTACGTGCGGGAGCGATTTAAGGCCTTGAATTTATCGTCGTCGCTTATATCTTCAACTCAATGAAAACATAACCGACGTTTCCCCTCATTCATGGATTCTCCATCCGCGGCTAATAGCTCATACTAGAATCATAGCTCATACGGAGTACTCCAGTTTGGCCGATTCAATGGAACTCGACTCCTGATATGTCCGGCGGCGGTGGCAGCTCCGGTCTATAGAAACTTCAGATTGTTCGCAGATCTCAGTATTGCTCTCGCTGATTCGATCCCGGGTTCGATGCTGACTTTCGACAGCCCCATTTTCAGTGGGGAAGGAAGGGGTTTTCTATTGATGCTTGACAACATGTCGATTAAGGAGATCCTTCATGTTCATGGACTTGAATTCTGCGGCATTATTACATTCATTCTGACTCTGCAAACCTAATGCCCAGCCGAAGCCAGCTCGAGCGTCTTCGAATGCCACCGTCTCATCCAAGAAGAGCAAGGTGCGGGCGCTGCGGATAGTACACCTCGAGAAAGAAGGTTCTGATTCGGCCAATCGGATCCCTGAGCTGGTAGCGCTGCAGCGCCACCTGCCTTACCATGGTCCTTGGTTCCTTTTACTTCCGAAGTAACTCCTTCGACAAACCCTGCCGGATCTTCTTTTTTCCGTCGAGATTGTTGAAGCTGAGCGGAACGGACATCATCACAATGATCGAGTATCTCATTTCAGGATCCCGGGGATCCAGCACTCGCAAACGGATGCGGGCCTGGGCCCTACGACCTCAGTACGAGGTTCGTACCGGTCCAGGCCGCCTGTATAAAGCACGACAAATGCTACAGCGACTCCCGGTTTGCAATGGAGCGCTGCGACGCGCGCTTCTGGTAAGTGACGGTAATTCGGTAATTGATTTCCAGTACCAGCAATACCAGTGATAATTCCGCCTCTTATTCGAGCTCACGGTCGTTCGGTGATTAGATGCCAAGTTGGTCTAATCTCCTCATTTTTTTCAGGGCCCGCCTGAACGAGACGTGCGCTGCACGTTCTCTAAGCGGGCCCAGGAGCAAAACACCCATTGTGTACCGGTAAGTAAAAAAAAAAACACCCATTGTAAGCTGCTTCCGTGAGATGAGGGAATATTTCTCAATCCTATGGGCTCGATCGATCGTCGACTAGATTCACATTTGATGATCCCGTCTGAAAACGTCGACGGTAATTAGTAGCAATTTAACCGTCGAGAGCATCGCGCTTCTCACACTACTTGTCGACTGTCGACGTCTTCCGCATCAGAATTCCGCTTTCCGGAGGTTGCGCATTCCTTTGCTCAATTGAGCTTCCCACACTTCACTACTGGAGTAAAGAGGGATCAGAGTTGCTCTCAGCCTGCCTTCGGGATCTGCGCTGCGGGGCCGTATCATTGGAGTGCATTCACTGTTCTCGAGGGGGCCGTTGCTCGTCGCCTGCCTGGGCACGCTGGCACCGAAGACCGTATCATACGATAGGAAAATCGAGAAGTCTCGAAATTTTGATCGGCGTGACTCGAGCATTTTCTTGACGCTATTTCGATCAACCTTCAATTAATTGACTCGGTCTGTCGGGCAGAGAATTGCTTGCGAATCGTGTTTTCAAGCAAGATTCAAGCCGTCATTGGTGAATAGTCGCGTATGGGACGGGCTAGGAATGGAGTCCTGAATCTAAACGTGACGTCCCCTGGCGCTTGGAAGCAGGCGACGCTACCGATCTACGCAGGTGGCTTGGTGGTCCCTCCGTCGCGGATCTGTCGACATGCGCGCACTTGGGGTGTCGAGCCAATTTCTGGATCTGGCGTCAAGCATCTCTAATCCGGGAGTCGCGGATGACGGCCCTTTCGCAGAGCTTCCGGGACCGTTGGACAACTTCGCCCGGGGCAATCTCGCAGGCAAGCCTGGACAAGGTCGTCGTGGAGGCCCGTCGCTCCGAACTTTCTCGAGCTCTCCCCGGTCTCATAATTCGTGATCCTTCAGTTTTGCGTTCCTAGAAGTGCTGGAGGGATCCTGCGCGAGATATACATGGTTCCAGCGTTCTGGGAGCTTATGGCTATCGTTTCAGCGAGCCGTAAATGATTCGACCTGACTGCAGGTTCCCGCGCGGCGCGATGTGACTAACACGCGAGTCCGTGATGCACTTGATGTCCCACTGTTTGCACATCTGAACCAACGGGTGTTCGAGTGGTTAGCGCGTTTGTCACTTCTCGTGCATAGCCGCAACGACGCCGCTCGCGCGGGAGGGTGTGGGGTTCGATACCTGCTACCGTATTAATATTCAGGTACTCGGCCTCAATCCTTCTGGGTACATTTGGTCTATGGATCCGTCCTCGGAAGCAATGTGAATAAAAGTACCCGGAACGTCAAGCCTCAGCTTAGTGGTCCCGAAAAAATTTGTTCGCACATCTCAACCAAAACACGGGGGCGTTCCAACAGCTGTTCCCGTTCCAGCCAAAAATGTTGCTCATGTTGGTGCTCATTCTCCAGGTTTTTTTGCAGTCGTCGAAGCAGACGTAAGCACTTCGAATTTTGGGGGATGCCTTGCCTGGGGAATCCGATATCCCACGCGATTCAACTCGCCATTGAGTTCCGCCGAGAACCGAGAGCTATCACTAGTCATTGAGTGTCCGCGGTGCAGTTCGCTTGCGCACCACGTGGGCCGGACTCCTCCCGTCTGTAGCTCAATCTGGAATCTCCGCAATCATCGTCTCGACTTCCTCCCTGCCACTTTGCGGGGCGGAGAATATGTCGCCAATGATTCTGCCCCAGAGGAGCGGTCCCCAACCGGGAATTTCTTGAAACGACAAGTGAATTCTCATAGAATCCATTGCCTATGAACTATGAACAGATCATTAATATTCGGTCCGATCTCAGTTTTGTGAGCCCTTCCAATGCCGATGCCACTACACCGTGTGGAGTTCTGCGCGAGGCTGTGAACGATCTCATTCTCATCTGACGCGGTATTTGGCGGCTCGGCCCTCTTCAGGGGTGGCGAAGCCGTCCTGAGTTAGGATTCCTTTCTATGTCTATTTCAAGCGGTCTCTCATCTTGTCATCTTGAGTGACCTGAGCATCTAGAATCCCTGTTGCGTGAAATCAAGTAATCAAAGAACCCTCGTAATCAGGTTCGATCCTTTTTTACGGGACTGACCGAATAGGAAGTTTGACTTGATCTAGTCCAATCGATCCTGCTCGGTATCAAGGAGCGAAAAATCCGTGAATACAGGGAGAGCGGAGATTGCAGGGCGGAAAGAGAGGCTGGCCGATTATTATGTTCCGGCGTTGGCTCCATGACTCGAGATCTCGTAGGGACCCTTGATGATTCGATGACCGCTGAGAATAATTCTCACCGACAAATCGACCACGCTCAGTATACTCGGAAGCGGTTTCGAGGTTCAAGATGGGATTAAATGCTTTCCGCATCGAAATTCGACACACCGGTAGTTCTAAGTCTAGCGACAGCGATGAGTCTGCTCTAGGAATTTTCGCCCTCCACTCGGCCTGTTTTTCATAGCGCTCGGGCGATACTGGTGAAACATGCTAATCATTGTCAGTCGGATGTCGGAGCTCGCGGGGGCTTACACGATGTCGTTTGGAGCCATTCATCCGACAGTCGTATTCACGCAAGGTCGAATCCCGGATGAAAAACACCGCAGCGAATGCTCTAGTCTCGCGAATGATAGTTGATCGCTCATCGACAGTCGGCTCCGGGGCTCCGTCGAACGAGGGCGCGGAAGCATCTCGTGTGCGCCACAAGGGTACGAAATTTGGATCGTCATAGTAATCCTTCTTTATCTTTCAGGGCCTGCCCATACGAGAGGCCATGCCCTGCGGGGCAGCGAGTCGTGCCGGTGCTGGTGAGTACATGTTGACATTCGTCGTGGAGACCAGAGCTTGAGGCAGATCCATTCGAGTGGCCAACACTTTTTCCATAGCAGATGTGGAAACGAAGCTGCGACGAACGGACCAGGTCCATTGCGCATTTTAGCCATCCGCACCAAACTATCCTACCCTACAGATAAACTATTTCCCTTAACTGTCTCAACCACTCCCTCAGAGAGACCAAAGAGTCTGAGGGAGAACTTCGGATCGAGGATTCATATTTATTTATTCCATTTTCCAATCAGTGCATTTTATGGTTGTCATCGATGGCAAGTGTCCCCAGGAGAGATAAGAATGAACCCATAGGAAGTCGGGCCGCGCTCAGATAACAGAGCCATACACACTCAGTCAGCTCTACGCAGTCGTTCACGACAGCTTCAGCCGCTCACTGCGCCACTGTCAGCAGCCAGCCGATGATGGAGAAGAGTAGCTCCTGGGATTACAGTAAATCGGAGGAGTATCCAGTCGATAAAGATCGACGTGGGTGTCCTTCACGCCGTCGAAATCTTTACGTGCGGGAGCGATTGAAGGCCTTGAATTTATCGTCGTCGCTTATATCTTCAACTCAATGAAAACATAACCGACGTTTCCCCTCATTCATGGATTCTCCATCCGCGGCTAATAGCTCATACTAGAATCATAGCTCATACGGAGTACTCCAGTTTGGCCGATTCAATGGAACTCGACTCCTGATATGTCCGGCGGCGGTGGCAGCTCCGGTCTATAGAAACTTCAGATTGTTCGCAGATCTCAGTATTGCTCTCGCTGATTCGATCCCGGGTTCGATGCTGACTTTCGACAGCCCCATTTTCAGTGGGGAAGGAAGGGGTTTTCTATTGATGCTTGACAACATGTCGATTAAGGAGATCCTTCATGTTCATGGACTTGAATTCTGCGGCATTATTACATTCATTCTGACTCTGCAAACCTAATGCCCAGCCGAAGCCAGCTCGAGCGTCTTCGAATGCCACCGTCTCATCCAAGAAGAGCAAGGTGCGGGCGCTGCGGATAGTACACCTCGAGAAAGAAGGTTCTGATTCGGCCAATCGGATCCCTGAGCTGGTAGCGCTGCGGCGCCACCTTCCTTACCATGGCCCTTGGTTCCTTTTACTTCCGAAGTAACTCCTTCGACAAACCCTGCCGGATCTTCTTTTTTCCGTCGAGATTGTTGAAGCTGAGCGGAACGGACATCATCACAATGATCGAGTATCTCATTTCAGGATCCGGAGGATCCGGCACTGGCCAACGGGTGTGGCCCGACCCGGTACGACCTCAGTACGAGGTTCGTACCGGTCAAGGCCGCGTGTAACGAGCACGACCAGTGCTATAGATACCCCCGGTATACAATGGAAGACTGCGACGAGAACTTCTGGTAAGTGACGGTAATTCGGTAATTGATTTCCAGTACCAGCAATACCAGTAATAATTCCGCCTCTCATGCGAGCTTACCGACGGGTGGTCGAGTGGTTAGCGCGCTTGTCACTTCTCGTGCGAGCATGCGTTTCACTTCGTGAAATGCCGCAACGACGCCGCTCGCGCGGGAGGGTGTGGGGGTTCGATCCCTGCTGCCGGAAAAATGTTCCTTACGGAAACGCAGGTACTCGGCCTTGATCCTCCTGGGTACATTTGCTCTATGGATCCGTCCTCGGAAGCAATGTGAACAACAGTACCCGGGACGTTAAACCTTAGCTGTGTGGTTCAGCCCGAAAAAGTTAGGGACTGGTCCGTTATATTCATTGTGTTTCTTGAAGACCTTCCCCTCATAATCATGACCTAAATGCTTCTTCCACCACGCACGCCGACTCTCATGTTAGTCGGGTGATAATTCCTCTCGAAGAAAACCTTGCCCGCTGTCAAGACATTTTGAGGGACAACGTAATCGCCGATTGCTTCTGCGCTGTTTGGAGGAGGTTCCGGGACCTCGAGACCTGACGAGACGTTCCGGTAAGTGGCGGTAATTCGGCGATTGATTTTCAGTACCAGCAATACCAGTAATAATTCCGCCTCTTATGCGAGCTTACGGTCTTTCGGTGATTAGATGCCAAGTTGGTCTAATCTCCTCATTTTTTTCAGGGCCCGCATGAACGAGACGTGCGCCGCCGCTTATTGGTCGGGCACCTGCGCTGTGAAAGCAGCGTGGATGTACCGGGCCGTGCGCGATCTCGGGTGCTACTTCTATCGGCAGGCCCAGAGCGCCAACACAAAATGCTCAATGGTAAGCTGCTTCCGTGAGATGAGGGAATGTTTCTCAATCCTATGGGCTCGATCGATCGTCGACTAGATTCACATTTGATGATCCCGTCTGAAAACGTCGACGGTTTTTAGTAGCAATTTAACCGTCGAGAGCATCGCGCTCCTCATACTACTTGTCGACTGTCGACGTCTCCCGCATCGGAATTCCGCTTCCCGGAGGTTGCGCATTAAACTGCTCAATTGAGCTTCCCACGCTTCACTACTGTAGTTAAGAGGGATCAGAGTTGCTCTCAGCCTGACCTCGGGATCTGCGCTGCGGGGCCGTATCATTGGAGTGCATTCACTGTTCTCGAGAGGGCCGATGCTCGTCGCCTGCCTGGGCACGCTGGTACCGAACACCGAAGAGTGTATCATCCGATAGGAAAATGCGCAGTCTTGCAATTTTGATCGGCGTGACTCGAGCTTTTTCTTGACGCTATTTCAATCAACCTTCAATTACCTAATCAACGATGATCGACATGGTAGGCGGCGCAGTACGCTGCGGCGGGAGGCATACGAATCGAATACTCTGGAAATTATTCTAAAATACTCTCGAATTTCCCCCCATTGGGGCTTACACTTCATGAATGGATCGGATTCACCGTGGTTGGAGACTATCGCCATGGAATCCCAACTGAGTCGCTTCATGAGGCGCGCATATCCGATGGATGAGGACGGCAAGACAATGAGGCAGGAGTCTTCGATGAGCGTCTCGGTTCGTTGATTCGGCAATGATTGAACGGGTCCCGGTTGATGGTGTGGTGAACCCGAAGGCGCGGACATTGAGAAGAAGAATCTTCAGTTTTTCGGGTAGAGAATTGCTTGCGAATCGTGTTTCAAGCATGATTCGATTCGAGCCCGGCACGAGTCCACCGATGGCGCGTGTTCGAGTTGCAGTGTCCCGAACGGAGTCGTTAACGGTAAAGTCCTCTATCGATGCAAGAAATGGTTGGATCCGAGCTTCCGACGGCGGCAGCGTCATGCTATAGCTCGAGTAGAAGTCGTTGTAGTCGTCGACGCCATGATCGGCAGCGTCGTCGGAAGCAATGCATTGCGCGGTTGTATCAGATGGTAGAACTCCGTTCGATGTTTGTGTAGAAATCGATTATTATGATCCCATATTCAAAACTCCCGGAAGGTGTCACGTCATACTAACATGATTCCAAATGTCTAACGTGATCGTTGGTCTTCTCTCAATCGCAGGGAAATACGAGCGCCCCGAGCAGGACCTGAGCTAGCTCGAGCTGACCAAAGCTAGCCGTAACGTCACACTCACCAGTATATAGACCCGTTGATCGGAATAAAGCTCAAAGCCTCAGTAGTCACCATCCAGACTACACCCAACAACTCTCGTGTATTACTTCCATTCTTCCAACCAACAGCTATTCTGATGTGGACTGTGCGGTAGTCAACTTCCATCGAGACAGGACATCATCGTTCTCTTCCAAACACCGTCCAAATCCATAACCCTACCGTCGCATCAGATGGTAGAACTCCTTTCGTGTAGAGTTCGATTATTATGATCCCATATTCGGAGCTCCCGGAAGGTGTCACGTCATACTCACATGATTCCAAATGTCTAACGTGATCGTTGGTCTTCTCTCAACACGGGAGGCGGGACACGAGGCCCGAAAGTAGTTTCTGATCGGTTTCGGTGGATTCAATGTCCAACCCAACACACAGTGGCAACGTTGGGTCGAGTCAGAGGGATAACAGGTATTATCTCTCTGACTCGACCCAACGTTACGACTGTGTCTTGGGTTGGACATTGAATCCACCGAAACCGATCAGAAACTACTTTCGCGTCTCGTGTCCCGCGTTAAGAGAAGACCAACGATCACGTTAGACATTTGGAATCATTTAAGTATGAGGTGACACCTCCCGGGAATTTTGAATATGGGATCATAATAATCGAATTCTACACGAACGGAATTTTGCCATCTGAAGCGACGGTAGGGTTATGGATTTGGACGGTGTTCGAAAGAGAACGATGATGTCCTGTCTCGATGGGAGTAGACTACCGCACAGTCCACATCAGAATAGGTGTGGGTTGGAAGAAGGGAAGTCATACACGGGAGTTGTTGGGTGTAGTCTGGATGGTGACTACTGAGACTTTGAGCTTTATTCCGATGAACGGGTCTATATGCTGGTGAGTAATGCAGTGAGTGGAGGCTAGCTTAGGTCAGCTCGAGCTAGCTTAGGTCCTGCTCGGGGCGCTCGTATTTCCCTGCAATTGAGAGAAGACCAACGATCACATTAGACATTTGGAATCATGTAAGGATGACGTGACACCTTCCGGGAGTTTTGAATATGGGATCATAATAATCGAATTCTACACAAACGGAGTTCTACCATCTGATACGACCGCGCAATGCATTGCTTCCGACGACGCTGACGATCATAGCGTCGACAACTACCAACGACTTCTACTCGAGCAATAGCATGACGTCGCCGCCGTCGAAAGCTCGGATCTAACGATTTGCTGCACCGAGGGCTAAAGGACATTACCGTTAACGACTCCGTTCGGAACACTGCAACTCGAACACCCGCTATCGGTGGACTCGTGCCGGGCTCGAATCGAATCATAGGAAAGAGTCACACGCTCCACGCAACAACCGTTTTAGCACGGAGACGGAATACCCCCTCATGCCACAAGTTCTAAGTGCTTGGCATAGAATGGAAGACGTGTCTTCTCTTACCGCGCGCTACCTCTTCCCATACCCCGTTCAGCTCTACGATCGCTCAGTGTGTACCAGTAGCCGAACTTACTCCACATGTAAGTGTTCACATTAGACTCCAACAGACTCTGAGTGACAAGTCGGAACTCGATTCCATGCCCTGAAACCTGCCGTGTGGCGTACGAGGAATACCGTGGACGCCTGAACGGACACCACCGACCAGGTTTTACGTCATCGTTCCGGCCTCACTAGATATCAATGAAGAATTCAAGAATGGTATCTCCATGGTCGTATAGAAATAAGCATTCCTGGCCCAAGAGAAACCATCTCGATGACAACTCTTTTCTTATCTCAGGTGGTCGCTGGAACGCTGAATACTCTGGATCTCCAAGTCGGAGCCTCGGGATGCACTCTGAAGAGCGAATACGACCGCGCCCGCTGCAAGGTCCAGGCATCGTCAGAATCTCGCATTGCATCGCCAAAGTGCACGTCCAGGTCTGGATGAAACCCCAGAATGCGGTGACCGAGTGGAATTGTGAAAGTCAAATTCCTCAAACAGACTCGATTGTTATATGGAAACGCCTCGACAACTCCTCGTATCCTTCACTGAGCTTATGTTTTTAGCGTAGAACTACGCTATAGCCCCCGGTAGGTGGACAAGATGGGGTGCGAATCGTGAAAAGTGGTCACAAACTCCATCGTCGATGTTCTCGAAAACAAAGCATTTCATCAGGAAAACTGTTATGGGCAAATATGTGGGAGAGCTTGTGAGGCATCGTCAGAAGGTCATGCCGAACTCGAGAATCCTTTCTTCGGGTTAAAATAGGCCAAAATATAGGCTCGAGCTCAAAGTACTCGAGAAGTACGCATCCTAGCACAAATATCGTGATGGCAAGAAATGTTTAGCTTCGGCAACTTCCACCGTCTAGACCAGCGGTTCCCAACCTGGGAGCCGCGGCTCCCCTAGGAGCCGCGAGACTTTTCTGGGGGAGCCGCGGACGAATTTCTGGTGTAGGTCCGGGCCGTCAGGGTTTGTCAATTCCAAGGGAAGGTTCCGGAACGGATCGACTTCCTCTGCCACGGTTGTGTTCCCGCCATTCCGCCCAACTCTATCGAGGAGTGAACGAAGCTAAAATAAAATCTCACTCGCTTTCACACCACCGCACGGAGCACCTTTTGTTTCCTTGTGTCTTCCCCGCCGAGAACACTTCATCCACCACTAAGCTTTTTCCCGTTAGGTTCGAGAAGCTCAACTCTTCTCTTCCGTCGAGAGAGATTGGACTCATTTGTCAGAGAGCTCTGGTATGCCCGCGAGGCTACCTTCTCCAGCCAGGAGCTGCTTGTCTCCGGAGATTCCCATTCAGTCTCTTTAACGGGGAATTGACGGGAGGGAGGCGGAATATTTGTAAACAATATATGTACATGCAAGCTATGAGTGCCGGAATTGAGCTGCGAATGGTCCTTTTAGGGGAAAAAGAAGGGAGATTAGGTAGGAGCCGCGGGAGCCGCGTGGGCACTGGGTATCCTGGGAGACGCGGGAGCCGCGTGGGCACTGGGTATCCTGGGAGCCGCGGGAGCCGCGTGGGCACTGGGATCCTGGGAGCCGCGGGAGCCGCGTGGGCACTGGGTATCCCGGGAGCCGCGGGAGCCGCGTGGGCACTGGGATCCTGGGAGCCGCGGGGGAATTCCGGGTTCGCTAGGGAGCCGCGGAGCCAAAAAGGTTGGGAACCGCTGGTCTATTCGAATTCCCGGCTCCAAGTGAAAATGACGCTCACCGAATGGACTGAAATCGAGTCGGCGTCGGCGCTCTCTGAGGAATCCTCGTTCTTCAAGAAGCTAAGTAGATGGCCTTCTTGTGCGGATCGCAGTGGGAGGTTCCCTCTGAGCTCTCCAAGAGCACTTCGTTCAGCGGCATGCTTCTTCCCTGGCAGAGGATCACTCAGAAGCTCCAGTACCCTTATGATCTTCTCGACTGAATGATGCTCGTTTATATTCACGGTGAGAATACCATCATGATCATAAATTAGTCGGAGAGTTTCTTCGGTTGAAGAAAATAATTGATCTGGGATTTCCTATTCACCCGATTCTGACAAATGTCGTATTCATTCTGGCTCACAGGCCCTTATGATGAGATTCATGAGATGATAAGACATCGAAAGGATCATTGATCAGCACAATGATTGATTGTACCTATGCTAGCCGTGCCCGTCGCGCGTTGCCGCGAGCATCCCGTGTTCCTCCCCGTTTGTTGTTCTTCCCTTTGCGCGTTTTTCCGATTTTCGCTCTCTTCAATTTCCTCCATCTCCCTTCTCCTTCCGCCCCGTTTCATCTTATATCCTCTTTTTCGTCTAATTTCTCAATTCTTTCCCGTTCCCCCCTGTACCCCCTTTCCTCTCTATAACCCCTGAATCCCCTTTCTCTCTAAACCCCTGTTTCTCTCTTTTTCCCCCTTTGCCCCTATATCCTCCTTTCCGATGCTCGATCCGCTCCTCTCGATTACAACGCTTCCCGTTGTTCCCCCGTATCTTTCACTCATCTCCCTACCTTTCCCCCGAATCTCACGTTCCTCTCGGTCTCGGACAGCACCTTCGTCGGTGAGTTTCAGTGTCTCCGAGGAACGTCTGACAATCGATTGACCCACAACTCTCTCTTTAGAAACCGCCTAATGTCTTGTAGTCCAACCTCTTGCCAAAAAATATTGAATTGCATCGGTCCCGCGCAACCAGATGGAATCAGTCCAGCTTCATTACAGCGGAACCGAAAATCCAAGAACTGAAGAACTTGTCGTCCCTAGGTGTCTATGCGAACGATTTGAGTACCAGAGAACTCAATATCTCGAGTGAATCTCTCCGCTCGCTCGCGATCGGGTAAGGAAGCTCTGTAGTCCTCCATCGGAGCACACCGGGGCTCATCCTCGGTTAGATTCACTTCCAAAGAGATGTAGACAATCGAGCCTAAGGTTTCTGTCTTCCCGGACGAGCAGGAATTGTAATATCACGACCGTCAATTCTCACATCTGGAGTGGGTTACCGCGCTTACATTTTTCATGGCGCACGGGCGATACTGGTGAAACATACTACTCATTGTCAGTCGGATGTCGGAAGTCGCGGGGGTTCACACGATGTCGTTTGGAGCCATTCATCCGACAGACGTATTCTCGCAAGGTCGAATCCCGGATGAAAAACACCGCAGCGAATGCTCTAGTCTCGCGAATGACGGTTGATCGCTCATCGACAGTCGGTTCCGGGACTTCGTCGAACAAGGGCGCGGGAGCATCTCGTGTGCGCCACATGGGTACGAAATTTGAAACGTCATACTAATCCTTCTTTATCTTTCAGAACTTGCCCGTACACGAGGCACGGCCCACCGAGGCAGCAGGTGAAGCACGTGCTGGTGAGTACATGTTGACATTCGTCGTGGAGACCAGAGCTTAAGGCAGATCCAGTCGAGTGGCCAACACTTTTTCAATAGCAGATGTGGAAACGAAGCCGTGACGAACAGACCAGGTTTATTGCGCATTTTATTCATCCGCACCAAACTATCCTACCCTTCAGATAAACTCTTTCCCTTAACTATCTCACCCACTCCCTCAGAGAGACCGGAGAGTCTGACAAGTAAACATTCTTTTTTGAAAATGACAATCGCCTGGTTTGACATGCTTTTTTGAAAGTTTCCGAGCCCCGGAGCAACCCCGAGTCGTTTTTCCCTACTGTTCTGCCTTCCCATTATTTCGCTTGTTTCAAGAAGATAGATATCCGACTTTCAGGAAGAGGGAAACGACAAGGATTTCGGGTCGAACGATGCCACCTCAGGCTCCGGAGATGAAGTGGACTCAGATTTCGACATTGACGAGAATGACGAGGTCGTCAGCGATCAGGAAGATGGACGAAGACCGAGGAAGCGGAGAGCCGTATCTACGGAACCCTACAAAGAGCCTAGAGGTGAGTTATGCTCACTGATAAGCACCTCTTCCAGCTCTCTTTTGCGCGTGAACAGGATAACTGAGCTGTCTGTGAACGTAGCGTCAAGTTCCGTCTCTGTGCTTCCAGCGAGCCGACCCCCGACGGGCGAACCACGAGTAACGAGTCCCCGTCGCAGCATCGACGATGAGCTCATGCATACTTCTACTCCCGAGTCCTTGGGGGAAAGGAAATCCAAGCGAAAATCGACGCAAGCCAAAAGCCAAGCTGTCGAGGCCCGACGGAGACAAGAGGCCGAATCAGCGAAGAATAGGCGTCGGATCAAGAGGGAAGAAGAAAGAGAAATTACGCGGGAAGAGGTGCTCGGGAAGGAAGCGAAACAGACAGAAATTGAGAATATCAAATCATTGGAAAGGTTTGTTTTCTTCCCGGATGCCTATATGTCTCAGCTCTCGAGTTCGCGCTCTGACTACTGCTACGTGTGAATCATCTCTGTCGGGTCATATGATGACGACTTCCTCTGAACTCTATGAATAATCCGCATTCCTCCGCAGGTACCAGCAGCTGGAGATTGAGAAGAAGAAAACGATGCGCGCTAAACAAGTCATGAGAGGTCCAATGATACGCTTCCAATCAATAGCGATGCCGCGCATCGAAGAAGTGAGCCCGTCGGAGGGCGAGGAGGTCTTATCTCTGGACGGAAAACTAGAAGGGAAAATGAACGTTTTGGAAACCGGCCGCTGCATGCGGAACTTCATCACCTTCCCAGATGAATCGATCCTCAAAAAGATCTTCCCTCAACACAAACCTCGCCCGGCGACGAAGAACTTCTGTCCGATCTCACGTCCAACCCGCCAGATACTTCGATCCCGTGACTCACATC
>NW_003805469.1:566523-571248 GCF_000255335.2 Galendromus occidentalis | reverse complement strand
TGATGTTGCGCCCGACTTCTCTTCACTGCTGAGAAGCGACTCGACGAGCTCCACGTACACGTCTTCTGCTTTCTCCTTGGGCGTCCCCTCGATTTTCTTCCACGCGACCCACTTGACTTTTCCAACGAAATCGAAAGAGCCCGGTTTCGGAATGTTGACGTCTCCCACAGTCGCCTGTTTATACAGAGCGTAAATCCTGAGTTTCACATCGTTCTCGGGCTCTTCCTGCAGTGTCTTCAGTCGCTTAGAAGCGTCGTCAAGGCGAGTCGATAAAGCTCTCACGGCCAGAAATTCCACTGTGCTCCTCCTCACCGACCCAGAAAGTATTCTCAACATGCTGTATGGCAACCAATGGAGACCCGACGGTTGGATAGCAATCGGAGAACGAAACGAGTCGGAATCCGGAGTTCGACCTCTCAGCAACCGGAGGGTCGCCCGCGGCTTCCTTCTGGACGGAATGTGGACGGAATCGACCTGAATATCGCTTCTCTGAGCTTTTACGACTGACGGGAACAATTCCAAATCTTGGGAACGTTATTCCTTACTTTCGGAGTGCACAAACAATGGGCTCTAGCCCACAATTGTCACTATCCTGCTCCAGAAGATCAACTGCACGGGAACGTGGGTAGCATTCGAGATGATTTCTCGAACCGCCTTAAGAGTACTTCAGCTCGAGCTTCGAAGTCGCCACCTGTCTCTCTCTTGGGGGAAGGATTTTCGGAGAGGGCAGATTTAAGGGCTAGCAGGTGATCTCTTCTGATGAGCGAGTCAGCCGGGGTAGGAATTCCGAGCTCTCACAGACTCCTCGGGGTTAAGACATGATTTCGCAGGGGGGATCGAAAGGACGGACTCCAAGGCAGCTTGGACCTGCGGTGTGATTTTTTTCAACATCCCGCGATAATATTCTCCTCCTCTGAATGATATTTCTCTGATGCGATTCAATAGCTCGACGCAGTCAGAGTTCTCATGTAACCTCGGGCTTCCTCAAGAATCGAGTTGGCCCGCCCCCCAAAAAAACATCGTATGTACGCGCCTTCTCCATATTTTCGTCGCGTAGGAGCAGACACCGCTTCTATCAACACAATCAAGTGGAACATCTAGGGCCGACTCTGGAGGATGATAAGTTCCTTGAGATCACGGGAACCGGGAACTTATCTGATATGGCGTCTAACCTCCGGAAAGCTCAGGTGCAAATCATTTTCGGGGCGGGAATCAGTCGATGGAAATAAGCTCTTATGGTGGATTCGGATTTTGACGTAGACCTACGTGATAATCCGCGCTCAGCGAACCTAGCGAACGAAACTTGGCGAACGGAAGTCGGCGAACGCTTGGCGCGCGCCTGAATTTGGAAATAACCTCTGCATTTCTTCCCAACACTTTATTTTGAGTTCGCGACGATTGATTGTGTGGCATCTTGTGTTCTTAACCGACCCAAGAAGGAGAACGGTGCTTTTCCAGAATTCGTGCTTTTCGAGGATTCTGCATCATATCCGCACATTTGCAGCTCCGAGTCACGTGGCTGAATTCGTCATCTTGTTCGCGAGGTGGAATGCCGGATATGGCTGTAACCGACGATTGGTCGAGTGGTTAGCGCGCCTGTGGGAAACTTGCGTTTCTCTTCGTGACTGCTTGTGCGAGGAGTGGCGTGGGTTCGATCCCTGTTGCCGGTAGAATATTCTTCATGAAAGAGCAGGTTTTCTGCCTCGATTTTCTCGGGTTTCTATCCGATTGTATCGATCCGTTCTTGGGTGCAATGGAAAGAAGTCGATCCGAAACAATACACCTTGGCTGTGTGCCCCAAGTCGGCAAACTTTCTGTCGCTCGTCGCTCGATGTAGGCGAAAATGTACTCATTCTTTTGATTTAACATGTTATGGCTGAGGAGGAAAATGAAGATGTCCATCTGGTTAGGGGTACAGCGATTGGCTGTGAAACCTCATTGGGATGGAGCGTTCTCTGAAGCTATTTCTCGTACCATAACCCCATAATTGCAATCTAAACATATGAAAACAATAAAATAAAAACAAAACATATAAAAACAAATGTGCGTATGTCTGTCATGGTCGCATACATTCGCGTACGTCGCGTTCGATAGGTCTGATTCGATCGGGATCGAAGACGTGTCGCATAGGGGAAGGATATTAGCACATCGGGATTCATAAGGATGAAACGATTGTCATTATTTCCTCTTTTTTGGTGATATTGGCGGACATTTTCGACGATAACGATGTTCAGTATCCTCGATCATGATAGCAACGATCCCCATTTTGAGGGGACGATAACGAAGTCGAGTTTGTTGTCGTCGGTCGCGCGGTGCGAGAGTATGCCTCCCAAACGGAGCTCACTGGGACGCTTGAGTCGACGAGCTACGAAACGCTAATTATCAATAGCTTCTGAATCGGATCATCAAAAACAGATGCGATTAGAACAGGACAGACGGAGGTATTCGATAGCACGGCTGAATGAAACTGAGGATCGGCGAAACTCTAGGATGGAAAGTGATCGTATCCATCACTCTCTTTCTCGGTCTCGGGAATCGCCGGGACGATGTATGAGAGACTAGAACAAAACCGACTGCGTTCTTCACAAGTGCGCTCCGGTGAAACTGAGGATGAGAGGTCGGCTAGATGCCACATGCCGACCTTCAAAATCCAAGGTCAGGTGTATCATCGTCATGGGTCACTTTTGCCATTGCTGGATGCCGATCATCAGTTCCTCCAAATCTATTTTATGGGAAACGCCGAGGAACAGGTCGGTTGACGATGCAGCATCCACACTGGTACAGATAGGGAAATCGTTGGTTCTTTACAAAAGCTTTTCCATCAGTACAACAGGATGGTGAAGCTGCTCACGATCGCTCTGGAACGCATGCCAGCTGATGATTATGTTGTTATTATAAGAGCGGACAAGACGCCGGCGGGGGAACACGAAAAGCGATACAATGCTCCCACAATCAATGAAGTAGCAATCGTGATAGCTGGAGAGGAATTAAGGTCCCGTGACATAATTCTCCATCGCAGGAATGGTGACCTCCAAAGAGTCTCTGAAACACATCGTTCCTACGACGCTTTACAGTGCCCGATCCTATTTTGGCAAGGGGATGATGGATATCACTTCAACATTAATATGAGAAACGCGGTGACGGGTGAAGAGTCTGACAAGAACGTCAGTGCTATGAATTACTATTCATATCGATTGATGATTCGTCAGAATGAGGACAATCATATATTGAAATGTAGGTAATTACTTCATCAATATGTTGTTTATATGTATGCCAAGATTGAAAGCGAACGCTTACTGTTCATTCGGTTGAATCAAACTGGAAGTTACGATCTGAAGAGTACGTCCATCTTCGTGATGCGATAGTTTCTGACGGGAGTGTGAACCCCAATCAACTCGGATGTCGAGTCATTCTTCCGCCGACTTTCACGGGAAGTCCACGCCATATGCATGAATACGCACAGGATGCGATGACATACGTTCGCGTGTATGGTCGTCCTGATTTGTTCATCACGATCACATGCAGTCCTGCTTGGGAAGAAATCAAGGCAAATTTGCTGCCCGGACAAACGGCTGCGGATCGACATGATATATTCGCGCGTGTTTTCCAGCAGAAATTGAAATCCTTAATGGATTTCATCATCAAGCATTTTGTGTTTGAGGAGACGAGATGCTGGATGTATTCGATTGAGTGGAAGAAGAGAGGATTTCCTCACGCGCATATCCTGATCTGGTTGATTCACAAAATCACCCCAGATATGATAGATCGAGTAATATCATCGGAAATTCCGGACCGTGATCTTAATCCTGTTTTATCCGAAGTAGTAACTAGGAACATGATTCACGGTCCTTGCGGTGCGATCAACAGTAAATCCCCATGCATGAAAGACGGAGTGTGTACTAAGAGATACCCAAGGAGTCTACATCCGGAGACAGTCACTGGGAATGATGGTTATCCGTCTTATCGGCGAAGGTCTCCCGAAAATGTAGGGAGGATGATTACGCTCAAAATACGTAACCGGGATATCGAGATCGATAATCACAGCCCGACAGCCAAAATCTAACAGAGAAGTGGATACTCATTTTAGGGTAAATCGGGGTCGCTGATCACGAATCCGGCGCACAGTGGGCCAGCGGCGGCCAAAAATACCTTTTATTTAACGGATGACGATTGAAGCTTCCCAGATGGTCTGTGATGACGGGAAGAGTACCTAGGTGGCCTAAAATTTCCTCAGGAATCCGAATTTCGACTCAGAAATTCGATCCGAGCAAAAGTCAAGGACCTAGAATGGTATATTGTCTGAAAATGAAAAACGCGAGAGATCTACCGCGATCGAAAGCACCAGAAGGGCGATTTCCGACACCCGAGGGCTAGGGCCGTCGATTGGAAACAATATTGGGAGCTCGAATTAGCTCCGTTGGATTCGCGAGCCGAAAACAATCGAACATCAGGGATATATGAGAATAGACTGTTGTCGAACTGATTCGCTCTGTTTTCACTCGATTGTGGAGTGAGCCAAGAACCCACTCAGCCCAGAGTGTCAACTTCTCTCACAGAATTCTCATTTCGAATCGATTTCCACGCTGGGATCACGTGCATCCTCAGCGAATGCTCGGCAGAAACAGTCGAACACTTTTTCATTCTTCGTGATCATCTCCATCGTTGAACATCGAGTGATACGAGTGAATATGAGCTCGAAGAAGATTCGCAATACCTTCTGAAAAA
>NW_003805469.1:467749-566503 GCF_000255335.2 Galendromus occidentalis | reverse complement strand
CATGCGGAACTTCATCACCTTCCCAGATGAATCGATCCTCAAAAAGATCTTCCCTCAACACAAACCTCGCCCGGCGACGAAGAACTTCTGTCCGATCTCACGTCAACCCGCCAGATACTTCGATCCCGTGACTCACATCGCTTACGCTAATTTCCAAGGATATCGCGTGCTTCGTGAAGCCTATTACAACCAACTCGACAGTAAAGGTGACACGAGACAACCGGAAGTCACCGCGTGGATCGAATGGAGACGCAAAACGAAGGCAGCAAGCCAGCAGCAGGCGGCTGCTCTACGACAGAAACAGGCAGCTGCGGCCCAGGCCGCGGCCTTGGCACAACAGCAGGTGGCGAAGCAGACCGCTCAACAGCTGCAGAAGGTGAAAACCGTCGCGCAGACATCGAAGCCCACCGCGACATCTATTAGAACGGCGTCAGGACTGAAGCCAGCTGCGATAGCGACCATGAAGCCTGTGGCGACGATGAACTTCCGTCCGATCTCACGTCAATACGCCAGATACTTCGATCCCGTGACTCACATCGCTTACGCTAATTTCCAAAAATATCGCGTGCTTCGTGAAGCCTATTACAACCAACTCGACAGTAAAGGTGACACGAGACAACCGGAAGTCACCGCGTGGATCGAATGGAGACGCAAAACGAAGGCAGCAAGCCAGCAGCAGGCGGCTGCTCTACGACAGAAACAGGCAGCTGCGGCCCAGGCCGCGGCCTTGGCACAACAGCAGATGGCGAAGCAGACCGCTCAACAGCTGCAGAAGGTGAAAACCGTCGCGCAGACATCGAAGCCCACCGACGGGTGGTCGAGTGGTTAGCGCGTTTGTCACTTTTCGTGCAAACGTGCATAGCCGCAACGACGCCGCTCGCGCGGGAGGCGGTGTGGGTTCGATCCCTGCTGCCGGAAAAATATGCAGGTACTCGGCCTTGATCCTCCTGGGTACATTTGCTCTATGGATCCGTCCTCGGAAGCAATGTGAATAACAGTACCCGGGACGTTAAACCTTGGCTGTGTGGATCAGCCCGAAAAAAAAAAAGACATCGAAGCCCACCGCGAAATCTCGACACCGCACAGTGGGCCAGCGGCGGCCAAAAATACCTTTTATTTAACGGATGACGATTGAAGCTTCCCAGATGGTCTGTGATGACGGGAAGAGTACCTAGGTGGCCTAAAATTTCCTCAGGAATCCGAATTTCGACTCAGAAATTCGATCCGAGCAAAAGTCAAGGACCTAGAATGGTATATTGTCTGAAAATGAAAAACGCGAGAGATCTACCGCGATCGAAAGCACCAGAAGGGCGATTTCCGACACCCGAGGGCTAGGGCCGTCGATTGGAAACAATATTGGGAGCTCGAATTAGCTCCGTTGGATTCGCGAGCCGAAAACAATCGAACATCAGGGATATATGAGTATAGACTGTTGTCGAACTGATTCGCTCTGTTTTCACTCGATTGTGGAGTGAGCCAAGAACCCACTCAGCCCAGAGTGTCAACTTCTCTCACAGAATTCTCATTTCGAATCGATTTCCACGCTGGGATCACGTGCATCCTCAGCGAATGCTCGGCAGAAACAGTCGAACACTTTTTCATTCTTCGTGATCATCTCCATCGTTGAACATCGAGTGATACGAGTGAATATGAGCTCGATGAAGATTCGCGATACCTTCTGAAAAATTGTGACGCTTATGGTTTCGATTCAGCATAGTGTAGAAATCGATTCGAATTAATTCGAAAGAGCCCTCTGTGAGAGAAACTGACACTCTGGGCTGAGACGGTTCTCGGCTCAGTCCACGATCGAGTGAAAACAATGCGAATAAATTCGAAATCTGCCTATTCTCATATATCCCTCATGTTCGATTGTTTCCGGCTCGCGAATCAAACGGAGCTAATTCGAGCTCCCAACATTGTTTCCAATCGACGGCCTTAGCCCTCGGGTGTCGGAAATCGCCCTTCTGGTGCTTTCGATCGCGGTAGATCTCTCGCGTTCTTCATTTTCAGACAATATACCATTCTAGGTCCTCGAATTTTGCTCGGATCAAATTTCTGAGTCGAAATTCGGATTACTGAGGAAATTTTAGGCCACCTAGGTACTCTTCCCGTCATCACAGACCATCTGGGAAGCTTCAATCGTCATCCGTTAAATAAAAGGTATTTTTGGCCGCCGCTGGCCCCTTGTGCGGCGTCAGGACTGAAGCCAGCTGCGATAGCGACCATGAAGCCTGTGGCGACGATGAAACCGACTGCACAAGAAGATCAAACTCAACTCTGGCTCGGCGAGCTTTTGTGGACTCTGCCACTTATTCCGAATTTGTTTCTCCCCGGTGCGCCGACCTGCGATGCACGCCGAGCCGGTTTCAGTCGAGAGAGCCTTCCGGCAACCCGTAGACGGGCATTCATACAATAGTAAGAATTTCCGCATGAGCTATTAGGGAGAACTCGAAGGAGCCGAATTGGGCCAGCCATTTCATTTTGGGGAGCTTGAAATCGTGGATTCACTTTTTCCGTCTCGAAGGTCCAATGAAGCGGGATTTCAGTTCCCATTGCCTAGATCGCGAAGTCGACATCCACTCTTTCGTCGTTTTCTATGGTCAAGGGCGTCGGCGCTCTCTGAGGAATCCTCGTTCTTCAAGAAGCTAAGTAGATGGCCTTCTTGTGCGGATCGCAGTGGGAGGTTCCCTCTGAGCTCTCCAAGAGCAGTTCCTTCAGCGGCATGCTTCTTCCCTGGCAGAGGATCACTCAGACGCTCCAGTACCCTGATGATCTTCTCGACTGAATGATGCTCGTTTATATTCACGGTGAGAATACCATCAGGTTTATAAATTAGTCGGAGAGTTTCTTCGGTTGAAGAAAATAATTGATCTGGGATTTCCTATTCACCCGATTATGACGAATTTCGGATTCATCCTGGCCCACAGGCCCTTCTGGAGAGACTCATAAGACATTCATCATCAAAAGGATCATTGATCAGCACAATGATTGATTGTACCTATACCTAGCCGTGCCCGTCGCCCATTGCCGCGAGCATCCCGTGTTCCTCCCCGTTTGTTGTTTTTCCCTATGCGCGTATTTCCGATTTTCGCTCTCTTCAATTTCCTCCATCTCCCTTCTCCTTCCGCCCCGTTTCATCTTATATCCTCATTTTCGTCTAATTTCTCAATTCTTTCCCGTTTCCCTCTGTACCCCCTTTTCTCTCTGCAACCCCTTAATCCCCTTTCTCTCTAAACCCCTGTTTCTCTCTTTTCCCCGTTTGCCCCTATATCCTCCTTTCCGATGCTCGATCCGCTCCTCTCGATTACAACGCTTCCCGTTGTTCCCCCGTATCTTTCACTCATCTCCCTACCTTTCCCCCCGTTTACTCCTTCTCCCTCCGTTCCCTCGTTTCCCTTCTCCGTGGTCCCTATATACCCCGTTTCCCAAGTCCCTTCCATTTCCCCCCCTCTCCCGGGGCTCCAAAGTCTTCCTCCATCCGTTCAGCAGAACGCGTCTGCCTGTCCTCTATTTTCAGCAGCAGTGAATGAGGAACGGGAATCACTGAATTCGGATATATGTGCTTCCTTGTTGAACCTCGCCGGAAACTGCCCTCTACATTTCTGTTTCTGCTCTTTAAACTGATGATCGTGATGTCCAGTCCCCTCCCCCTCATCTTCCCGTGCTAATTTCTCGGCTGATTCCCTCTCCGATGGGTTCGAATCGGGTTAGTTTTCCCCGCTCGTGCTGATCCGTTTCAAGACTTCTCCGTCTTCCCCTTCCTCCCGCCCTCTCTGTCCCCACATTTCCCTGGGCGAGGGAAGTCCCCAGACTTGCCACGGTCTGAACACGCACCCATTTACCCCCTTTCTGTTGATCTAGCTGTCTCCCTGTTCCACCCGTTCCCAGCGACCGTAGATTGAAACTCACATCCAGCGACGAAGCACCAACTTGGACACAATAATTTTGGTTTTCGGTGGAACGGTGAATCGCTAACACGCAGCGAACCCCTAAGAACCTTCGGGGACTCCGGGTGGACCATCAAACCAAAAATGACGCCGATCTGCTTAACGGTTAGGGGGTCTATAGGTGAGCCACAGACACACCTACATTCGCTTTTATATCACCTCGGTCCCCCCTATAGGATGAAAGCGCAAGCGCTTCGTTTGTGAGCCGTTTTTCGGCTCTTTCTGCC
Organism: Galendromus occidentalis; assembly: GCF_000255335.2. NCBI lineage: Eukaryota > Metazoa > Arthropoda > Arachnida > Mesostigmata > Phytoseiidae > Galendromus > Galendromus occidentalis. The sequence goes on along the minus strand of NW_003805469.1, from coordinate 562,329 downwards.
CACCAATTTCCGCGCACATTTGCTTCGGCGGTTGCGGAATCATGTCCCGGGGTGCAACTCGATGTTTTCTTTCTCATCCTATGCCCCTCCACCCAGTGGTTGTCGAAAAACCCTCCTTCTTGACCACGAAACTCATGAGGTACTATGTGGTACTGAGGTACGCTGTCCTCCAAATCTGGTTCGAAAGGCACGGATTTGATTTCGTAGAGCGGAGATCGTTCTCTTTATTCGTGGTCGTGATCGCGGCCTCCGGCCGCGCTCGACGGCTGGTGGGTATGTGCAGATACTTATGTACATATATAGGTGTCAATGCGGAAATAATTTTTTCCGCATTGACACCCATGATCCATGATCATCGTAACTTGGAAACTAGAGCTCGTCTGATAATTCTGAAGTCGGCTTCGGAATCAGCGACCCCGATTTACCCCATAATAGACCTCAGCTTGTCCGTTAGACTTTTTTTTTGTCGGGCTGTGATTATCGGCAGAACTGTGGAATGAACCGCGATTTTCGGCAATTTCCAGCAGTGCCCGAGATATTCGTATAAACTCCATCGGATTCCCTTCGAATACAAAAGACACTCATTCCTGATAGGGAAATTAGGCTCTGGAAATCGACCGGAATCCGATCCTCGACAGAGTTCGGTGACACTCGGATATTGCTTGAGCTACGCCACGGGTTCGGAAAGACGCCTGGTCCAGGACTCGACACGAAACACAAACTCGCGGAGCACATGTGAGTCCAGGATGCACTCTCCATGCGCTTTCGCTGCGAAAATCGCGTTTTCGAAGGGAAAATTGCATTCCCGAGGGGAATACGAGATTCACCGCGAAGTCCACGAAATTTCACCGCGGCTCCAGCGATGGCTCGCCGCGGAAAATTTACATCCGGAGTCATCATCAGACCGTCTTTCGTAGGTATTGGAAAGTGCTTCGCTCACGTGTTGAATCGTCCTCTTGCGACTGACTTTGGCACGGCTCGGAGAACTTCTCGGTATTGATTTCCTCTCATAAGAGAATGGTGCGGAAGGAAAATCGCCCATACCGGACCAAGATCTTCATTCGCCCCAAGCAGGCAATGATCGAACGTGATAGGAGCTGCTCGCTACTTCAACCTTGCCCGCCGTGAATCAGATTTAATTTTTCCAAATATCAGGGCACGAGATGGCTACCTTCGACTAGAAAGAGTCCGACTCTCACTTCGGATCGAGCGACGACCATTCAATACGACTTCAATGCCACTATGCCATAATCTTCCCAAAATTGCATCATGTCAAAATCGGAGTCGAGGGACTCCAGGTACTCCCCGAGAGAGTCGTACGACAAGCAAAAGATCTAGCCGCTCGGGTTGATTCAATTGCATTTCACAAGTGGGTAGTCTCTTCCGAAGAAATCTGTACACTCCGGAGTCATCCTCTGAATATGTATAATTATTTCGGGAGCTCGGTCCCCGCTAGGGTTCTCCGGGCTTTCGAACGATCTCCCCTCGGCGGTGGAAGGAAAGAGACAGATGGTGAAAACTCTCCTGTACGCGGACGACCTAGTCGTGTATGGCCGCGACCACTTCCATGTACAAGAGCACTCGGCAGACCGACGGAGGAGACCAGAAAACTGGGCCTCAAGATCAACACGCTGAAAACCAAAACCATGAAATTTCGTCGAGGTGGTCGACTAGCAAGGGACGACTCCTTCCGAATGAACGGCAAGGAGCTGAGGTACTCCAATCATTTCCCATACCTCGGAATCACGTTACCCTCAGACGGCAGTTCCTTCCCTAAGCATGTGAGGGAAAGATGCAGGAAAGCGCGAGTGGCCATGACTTCGATCAAGGATCCCCGGAAGCTCTCCATGAAGACCGCCATTCGTCTGTTCAACCTCACCATCGCGCCCACAGCATCGTACGGCATCCAGATCATTTGGAACTACCTTAGTGGGGTAAATCTAGAGTCTAGAGGACCGAAACCGTACGAAGGCCGAGTACCTCAAGCGAGTGATGGGACTTCATCGATTCTCCAGGAACAGATTGGTCTACCGCCTAGCAGACACGAGCCTGTCCATTGAGGATCTCCAGAAACAACTCAATCTAGCCAAAACCGTATCGTACGAGAAGTGTCTCCAAGCATGGGAAAGGAAGTTTGCCGACATAGACGGCGACTTCTTCAGCACCCGCGCAATGACGGATGATACATGGAAGGGCCTCGACCGCAGAAATAGACATCTCCTCATCCGATTCGCGATACATGGATTCCACCGCAAAAAATGTCTGTCCGGAGGCTACCACGAGCCGAACGAAAACTGCCGGTGCGAAGACTGTGGGAAAGCTGTAGTCGGTACCACGCTGCGAAGTGCGAATATTTCAGCTCGCTGCGGAGATTAGGCGCAAACGGAGAACTGAAGCAAGCAGTGGATGCAAATGCGACCATTGATCATGTGATATAACTCTAAATGTGTATACGTGATCTCTTATTTATCAATCACTAACATCTAACCGAACTATTCGTCAAGGGTGAATAAGTCAAAAGGTTTCATTATTCCGGGAGCATTAATGCTCGAGATATATTTTGAAATTTCGCGGGCTCGGATATCTCGGCGAGTGATGTGCTGTCGTCGTCTCTTCTCTCTAACTCGGAGAGAAGATAGCAAGAGCGCAATAACAGTAGTCAGTCGTCGTCTGTGTACGCGCTTTAATAATGAACTTTTTTCATTTCACTCGAGAAAACCTCAAGACACTCATGCTTCTGCATAGCAAGACGAAACTCGACCGTCTCTGCCCATGAGGCTGATTACTCGACGCCGCCTCCCTCTACTGTATGTAAACAAAGATCCGTGTGTATGCGGTTCACTTGATTGCAAAACCCAAACATAATACCGAAGTGGTATTCTGTGTCGGATTCCCTCGAAACGCTCTAAACGCAATAAGCGTCCGCTCCACACAACACAAAGAGAGTAGCGGTGAAGTGAACGAGCAAGTTCTGTGACAACTGTGCGGGGCATAGAATGCTCGCTGGGTGTTCTAGGTAACTCCCTGGTCGTCGATACGAAACCCTGAGGCAGCGATATGTGGAGCGAGGCGCGCAAGCAGGAGAAAAAGTTGCGCGGCATGATGATCGACTACAAGAAAAGAGCCGAGAGACGTCGAGAGTATTACGATAAGATCAAGACGGATCCTGCCCAGTTCATGCAAGTGAGTAACCCCGAACTTATGCGAAAGTCTGGTCTCAACTCGATGATTACACTGATGAGTGCCGACCGGCGCAAGAAGTGTGAAGTAACTCCGTCAGTTTATCTGTGGAAAACGCTGGTACGGTTCCCCGAACTCTTCCATCGGTGATAGAGGAGACTAGGAGCGGAAAAACAGATATATTGTTGACTCGATGAATACCCGACAAATGTTCTTGTATCCCTCTCAGTCACAGTAAGCTACGCTGCCGGCGAATTTTTCTCATCTTCTCCTCTGTCTTCCAGCTCCATGGCAGGGCTTTGAAAATCCACATCGACCCGGTCATAGCTCAGCAGGCGGAGGCGGCTTCAACCATGATGCCTTGGCAGGGCAATCCTGACACCATCATCGATCGTTTCGACGTGCGGGCACATCTCGATGTCATCCCGGAGTACAAGGATACGCCTCAAGAGGTGGACGAGTTGGAGTCGAAGATCAACTATGAACGCTACAGGATTCTTGTGCAGAACGACTATTCCGATGTCAAAGAGAACAAATTTTTGCATCAGATCTACCTCGAAGAAAGGTCGGTCATCGGGAAGCTTACCTGAGACATGCTGCGCAAGGCCGTGATCTTCAAGGGAATTCATCCTGTCGTTTCAATGCATATACGCTGCTAAACCTCCCTATCGTCGTATTCTGTGGAGCTCGGCCCTTCGATTTACGAGTGTTCCCCCACTGTAGGTTCGGAGGTTCGGTGCAGAAAAAGCAGGATATCGAAGCCGAGAAGAGGAAATTGTCCGAGAAGAAGGCGGCCATCGGATACCATTATGAAGACAGCGAGAACGCGCCGTCGATCCCTGATGAACAGAAGGGCGGAGACGAGGACAATGAGGAAGAGGCATCCGAAGAGGAGATCGATCTCGACATCGCGTTCGACGTCGATCAAATTCCTCCAGAACAGGCTCGGGAAATGAATGCTCTGTCGACCACTTATGGTGGGGATTTTTTTTCTGCTACTCTTCCCTTACTCTCTCTCTATCTGTCTACCTTTCCTTTCTGCTGAGTTCCAATCTGTCCCGTTCGTCGTTCTCCTTCTGCGATAGATGTGTCGATTTCCCTTTCTCGCGAACATCTGCAGTATCGATCGAGGGAGAATATCTTCCCGAATCGACGTATCAAGCTAATGCGACGGACAAGAAACCTCGATCCGCTAGAATATCGATCGCTCGCATCGGAGCTCGTTCTAATCGAATTTCCTATAGGGCTGGCGGGCACTGAGTTCATTGACCAGCTGGTCCAGGACAAAGCGGACCTCGAGGCGCTCCGAGAGGCTCGTGCCGTCGAGGAGGAACGTGCAGCAGGTCGCAGGAATCGCAGGGATAGACGCAGGGCTCGAGAGCAGGTGGGAGACGAAAAGAAGGCCTTTGGAATCTTCGTCAGCAACCTCCATTGCTGCACCAGGCGATGCGTCGCGAGGACTGGGGGCTAAGCCCGTAGAACTATGCGAAGAACTATTCTTGAGAAACAGAGCAGAGGTCATTCGTTGGCTTTGCAGGCTCGAGCGAGAGACCTCAACACGATCCGAACTGGAGACATCGGAATCTCGATGGGACTTCCCGCCTACGCAGCCGTTCCCGTCGAAAACGATGACGAAGAGCAAGCCAAAATACTCCTTCGGGAAAAGTCCAGTTCGCGATCGCCGTCTCCCGATCACAAAGACAGGGTGAGTTTGATTACGAGCCTGTCCGACTCCTTCGCGTCCACAAGACTTTTTTAACTTTTCCCATCGGAAGGTCGCTGACCGGTCACATCAGTCGGAAGAACGGGGCAACTCATGCTCTCCGAAGTCAGGAAGTCGGCGAGGATGGCGCTGAGTGGGATCTCTGTTAGGGAGAAAAAAAATGGAGACTCTCACGAGATCAACTAAATCCGTTTGTTTCGAAGGTTTGCTTCATAACATCGTTCGGAGGCGACTCTGGTGACGAAGTGAAATTGTCTCCAGTCCGACGAAATAAATCGAGGAGCCGCAGTCCTCGGAAATCTCGCCGGAGACGCTCGTCGACGTCTTCGAGTGACGATTCGGTATCCTCGAGGGAAAGACGAAGACGGAAAGCAAGGCGAGGGAACCAGAGAAAATCTTCATCCAGCAGCAGCAGCTCACGGAGTCGGAAAAGGTGAAAATTTGTGTGCCATACCGGTCTCGTTCTCGCGTTGCCCGTCGAGCTGACGGAGCGTATCGTTTCACTGGTCCGACCCGGGCTCCGCTCACCGCCCAGAGACCGTGGATAATTTCGTCCAGAGGCTCCGAGCTCCTAGCTCGTGCTCGAGACCTCTTTTTTCATGGGAGCTCCGTGACACCGTCGGAGCACGGGATTCCAGTTCCTTGGACATGAAACAAACTGCGGGTCCGGGACGATCCTTTCGGCTGATCCGTTGGTTTTTCGGGAATGTATCCAAATCATGATTGGGGTCTCCGCGCATGGGGTCTCCTGGTTACAATGTAAACCTTGTAACACCAGGGATGGTTAATAAATCAATCAATCAATCAATCGATTTCCCCGATTCCAGGTCGACATCGCCAAAACCAGGACCGAAGTTACCGACTCCGCCGCGGAGATCCTACTATCGACATGACTTGAAATCGGACGCCTCTTCAGATGGATTTTCGCAGGACGAGTCCGTCAGCCAGTCCTCTGACAGGAAGGATTCAATGAATCATCATCGTACCGCTAAAAGGTCCGCTGACACGAACAGCAGACCGCTGGGTAAACTCACTCCCCAGGAAAGACTACGGCGAAAGATGCAAGCGATGCTACGAAAAACTCATCAGACCGATCAGCTAGCTCGGTTGGAAAAAGAAGAAAAGGCTCGAGAAGAAAGACAGCACCGAGAGGAACTTCTGAAAGAACACCTCGCGAAATATCGCCCTGAAGATCGTTACGACTCCGGAAGCGAAAGTGAAACTCAGAGACGGCGGAGCTCGAGCCGAGAGAGAAGTCGAAGTCGAGAAAGGAGCCGCAGTCGGAGCCGTGAGAGAAGACGGAACCGGCGATCCAGAAGTCACGGGCGCTTTGAGAAGAACAGGAGTCGGAGTCGAGAACGCAGGAAGTCCAGAAAATCCCGCTCCAGGTCCAGATCACGGAGTAGGAAAAATTCGCGAGAGCGGCGCGACAGGTGAGCACATTCGTTCGCTCTTCTGCAACTTTCGCGATGTTTTTCCGAGTCATCGGGGAGGGTTTCGAACTCCTGAATAACTGCTCTGGTCGTTGTATTTCAGGAGCAGCTCGAGCCGGAGAGATCGTCGAGATCGGCGGAAGAAGTATTCACCTGACCCGAGAGAGCGCTCGAGACGAGACGATAGGCGCAATTACCGTCATTGAGGCATTGAGGTCATCGGGCTCAGATCCGGCGCGAGAGGATCGCGGGCTCAGATCACTGTACAATAAAAGCGAACGGGCAAATAATATTTCTGAGTTGAGCGTCTCCTCCACGCTACAGGAAGTCCCCCCTGCTCTCTAGGTATAATCTTGAAGGCAGCCTCCGGCATCCGGGGCTATCCGTGTTGTCCCGGGAAGCCTTGGTGGGGAATATTGCCGACTCAATGGATATGAGCCCTCGGCAAGGAGATCGCGGAGAGGTCGTAGGGAGGTCAATTGGACGAGCCTCCCACGAGAGCTATGGGAACCCTTGGGACGCTTCCCCCCCTCCCGTCGCTAGAGAGACTCAGAAGCACCATCCTGAGAGTTGCCCCCTAGATGGGCGACCATAATGGCTGCGGTATCCGCTGCTTTTGCCCAGCTCATTCTCGCCATTCCACCCACACCATAAGGACATAGTAATTCATACGCGATATTCTTCCGGTTCCTCAATTATTGGCCGTCGGGAACCGGAAGTTTATATTGCAGTCCGGTAGTGACTCTCTCAATTTGCTCAGACATCTTTCGGGATTTTGGACTCCGTAGAGTTTCGACAGATCTAGTGACTGCAGCGCCTTCAGCCCGACCAGTCGATCAAGGCCGGCATCGGTGACACTTGGGCACGCCTCGATCTTGAGTTTCTGCAGACCGTCCTCCTGCCTGTACTTAACGAGGAGACGAAGGCAGTTATCGTCGACATTTGGACACGAAGTGAGGTCGAGTTCCTTGAGATGCTTCAAGTCCCTGGAATATCAAGAGATATCCGTTTGCCGGTGGCATATGCGAGTTCTGGTGCAGCGAGCCGACAGGAAGGCATGTCAGGACAGAACCCGACTTCGAAATGCTCACTTGAGGTAAGGAAACGCGATGTCCATGATACAGGTATCCGTCGCGTCGATGGCTTCAATAGCCGTCCTCCCGGTCGGCAGGCTGTTGTAGTCACTGTGGTATCTCTCCGCACCGACCCAACGCACCGAGCCTCCGCATCTGCCGGGGACATCGGAGCTCGAAGGCTCCCCGAAGCCGTAGCGTGAGCTACCTACCGCTGGGAACTTATCGAAAATATTCCGCGAGGAATTGAGAGACTGCGAGGGGTATATACGAATTGCATTTCGTTCTCACCTGACTATCCATTCTGCAGCGGCTCGATCGGGACCACACTCTTTGATTCGGGCTTCATCGACTCGATTGAAGATTGGGTCCAAGAAACTGAAGAAGCGGATTCGCAGCAATGCTGGGGAAGAAGTAGAAATGGATCTGCGGTTCAGCGGAATTCTCCGCGCGACTCCTCGAACGAAGGTTGAAGCGGCCATTTTCGAAAATGAAACTGTGATTCTTCGCTGCTTGTGCTGCCGAGGGCTGTCATGGTCGTCATGAGTCGTGATATATAAGAAGCAAAAGCAGGCGTACAGTTAATGTGGACTGTGGGCAATCCTCCACAACTACATCATTCATCAAATCATCACCATCCTCGGGTCGCTTGGATCCTGGGTATAATCGGATGAATTTCCCCGGGACTTTGATACCGGCACCCTCTTCGGCGGAGAGGGGTCTTCATGGGAATGAATAGAATCCAGGATTACGGGAACGGTATTTTTCGTCGTTTGGAAGGACCCGGGGTATCCTCTGTCGGGCGGGTGATCGATTACGATCAATGAGATGCGGACTCTATGTTCGAGCAGAGTCGTCAGCTTCGGGAACTTCCATGAATGAGGGGTCGGCTTTTCTCAGTCTCCCTGTTGCAATCAGCGGAGGCGAAGAAGACGAGCTCACATCCAGCGCACATTCCCCTCGGTAGGGTCCGGCTTCCATGAGGCATCCCAAGTCTGCGTGTACTCCATTAGCTTCCATAAGCGCTAGTATCTAATGGCATAGTCTCATGCTCCCGATTCTCAATTGAAGATCTCGAGTTCAATCCCTAAAAGTATTGGCCAAAATTAGAATGATGGAAGTTCACCTCGTCCCCATCCACTCATAGGTTTGGTTCCCAGCAAAACGGTCCAATCTCTTTCCCGGAGGGGAGATCTGAGAATGATGATGCGTTGGTCCGCAGAGATTTTGGGGAGAGGGGACCGGATGGTCCACTGGTCTGAACGTTTTACGTCTGATACTGATGATGGGAATCGAAGAAAGTATAGTCTGTTTGCCGGGCCTCGAAAGTCACCGAGTGTTCGGACGCTCGTTCGGAATCCTTCTTTCCCTAACGCGCGGCTCCAGAAGAGCGAGATGGTCTTCCTGCTGTCATAAATCTTTGGAGTCACCGGCCCTGTAGCTCCACGTCGTCTCGGATCGCAATTTACGGCGGATAATTCTTGGGGGGGGGGGGTTCGGCTGTGTCTCAGGATATATCCCTCAATGCAAGACCTCCCGACAGCCTGATCGGTGCCTGAGTGAATGCAGGGCGGGATAAGAGTCACCTTAACGGCCAGCGGAAAACGATCATCATTCGATATGCGGAGCATGCACGCAGGGTACGCAGATTCTGCTCTATGAAAGATTTGGGTTGCTCTGTATCCTGCCATTTACGACGCTCCGGTCCAATCGGCCGCCTCTGATACGCTCACTCGGGCTCAATCTCCAGTGCTGACTCCCTCAGTTCTATGGCCCCGCCAGCAGGGCGACGTACGAATGCGAGCACTCGCTGACGCTGGCACACACCGACGGGCACTCGACCAGGTATAGCTCTAACCTAGCTCTACCCGCTCCCGAAGTTTCATCGATCTAGTCCACTCAGGAGCGGAGTTAGAGCATTATATAGACGAAAAATAGCAAAAAATCAAAAAGTTGAAATCAGAAAAACTGGGCCTCTTAGAAGAAATCTGTTAAGAGATTCGGTTTCTACGCCCTCGATTCACCCCTACCCAGCTATTACTTTCCTTGTAGCGATTTGGCTGTCGGGCTGTGTTATTAGCCATGTTGGATATCTCGTTTCTGCGATGGAAAACTCCTGAGTTCCTCCTCCGATATTGATTTGTGCTGATCGAGCGGAAATTCACAAATGAGATAGCCAATCGGAATCGAATATCAACTCATGAATAGACTGATAGATGATGCGTCGTGCCCACTTCCAATAGTTGTCCGCGTATACTTCACTATGCATTCATGAGTACGCTCAAACAATCGTGGATTCATAGATCTGCATTAGGCTTCGAGCTTTCTAGCTCACGGAATGCTCAGAGCATCCCTCGAATTTTCCGAAAGCAGCTCTTGTGAATCATCCACTTCAATCCATCCAAGTCCAGCATCCCGCAGCGTCTAATAATCACACTAGATCACTGCTAGCCGAATCGCGCCGAAGTATTCTCACAAGTCGTTTCCCGTCAGGGGAGCAGCTCATGAGGAAACTCCCAAGCCCGAAATTAAAAAATCTTGGGCGTCACAAGTCAGCGATTCAATGCTAAGTAAATCATTGGGTCTTGAACCACAGAGCGACGTTCGGCTCCACACCCGGGAACGTACATCTAAGTTGTTGGATGAGCCTTCGCTCCGTCTCCCGGCTGGAAGGAAAATAATATCGTCGAGTGGAACTCCCGGATTTTTTCACGGTCTGGGTTAGTGAGAAATGCTGTAACGTGAGTCGGTGTTTGTCGGAGCTGTTCGCTTTCCGCTTAATTGTGAGAGACGAGCATGCGATCCGATGATGAGACGCCACACTTCATTCTCCTTGTGAGGATTTTTTTCCCACCCCGAAATCCCTGGGTTCCCTATCGGTTGCCCATGCAACCGAGGGGGATTTGTCGGCAGCGGCCGCACCATAATTACTTCGGAGCAGCGCTCGCAATTTTCGTATCAACGACCATCCCGAACGATTACAATAATGTATCTAAGCAAGTCCGTATTGATAGTTGACTCAATCATCATGAGACACGAGAAGTGGATACGAGGGATGAGCGTCTCGATAGATGCGGTCGTACCCACCGCAGGGTGCGCACGCAAGACTTTTGCGGAGATGAGGGAAGGGCCGGGGAACTCGTTCTCTTTTTCGAGAGGCCCTCAGGATTATCATCGATAGGCTCCCACCCACCACTCGGGTGCAAGTGATGCACTACTTGCTTCATTCACAAGTCACAGACGTCGGTTCAGCGATGCGGCCAACAGCAGGAATGACTCTTCACCTTCGCCACGGGACTTCTACCGCTAGAAATACTTCCTCAAGAGCTTTTAAAGCAAATTTCCATGCTATCGGGATACACAAGCCGTCTCCGCGGTAGGAGCTCAGTCCATACGATCACAAATGATTTCTCCAATGTGGAGGGGAATACATCCGTTCGCTCAGATCAATTACGCAAGCGCAGTGAATAACACTGAAGCTTCGAAGTGACCCGTGCCGTCACGTCATCGATCGCCAAAAACCTCAGGCCATAGAAATGACAGCAAAATTCCGAAGCGTTGCTATGCGTCAAAAACTCGATCTTCCGAGACATCACTGATCCCGAAAGAGGAGCGTCCCGTGATTTCTCCCACATAGTTTTTTTTCGTCACTACGCTCAATCATATATCGAATCAAATGTCGTTCATGGCGCTCGGAAATGAATTTTGTCGGACCAGATTCCTGTCTTCCAAAGTGATAGATACACAAATTGTGCACATTTCAATGCTTCATGCCAGAGTTGTTGGCATTGGCTCCGCGATATTTCACGCGCGGACACATTCCGCTTCCGCTCGTCAAAACGAAATCGACATCTTCCATCGCAGGGAAAATAAACAGATAGACGCGTACGGTACACCCTAAAACGGTGGCCGCCGGACCCACGGCCGAACCCTCGCGTACCGTGAAAAGAAGCTCTTCCGTACATCTAAGCTATTTCACATGAGCTCGACGTGAAGGCATGCGTGGAGACCCCGCATCAAAAATGAGCGCTACGGGGCTCTAAACCGCAGCACCTCCTCACAGGGAGAAGAAGGTGGGAACTCCCTGCGTCGTCTCCAGGCTAGCGGGTTCACCCCTCGGAGTCTGAAGCTCATTGATAAGAAGGGCTAAGGAAATGAGATGGTGGAAAGCAGGAGCTTGAACTAATTATGCCCACATACGGATAGCGAATGCCTTTGAATTCTCCCAAAATACTTCCGAACAATCGTACCGAGTACCAAGTTTAGTCCGATGGTACGGATGGAATGATCGCCTCCCATCGGTCTCGGTCTCGCTCGGAATCTCGGCTAGAGATTGTGCGCTCTCTCGCCCACTTTTCGGCTTCTCCGTCCACACGGAGGAAATTTGCTTTGAGCGGAGCCAATCGCTCGGCGGACGGGAAGTTCGATGACTTGGGATTATGCGCAGATGAGTCCCTCAAGGGAGAATTCAGGAAGATTTATGAGGACCACGATCTCACCCTGCATCCCCATATCCCGTATGATTTCCGAGGCTTGGAGGAGCAGATTTCAGAACGCTACTCCGGGGAATCGGAGTAATCCGCCACGGGAGTCTGATTTGATGATCATCCCAAGACCGTGCGAACGGTGAAAAAAGGCAAGATATCATGCCTGAGAGATATCATGCCACATAGTGTAATTCGTGATTCGAGACGAATTCCCCTCGACACAGGATGCCTTCCATAAATCTTGACGTATGTAGGCACTTTCCGCGGCATGTAGGAACAGTCAGAAGAAAAATTCTAGAGAACTAGGAGACCCACCATTCTGGGAATGAGAATGCCCAACCATGTTCCACATTCACCGTTCTCGCGTGGTCCACGGAGACGATGTACCCAACACCCGATTCTTCATCCACCCGTTTGTGCTCCGGGAAGAGCTTGCTATCTCCTCAGAGCATCCAATGGAAATACTCCGGCATTTTCATGCATACGAATTCATGCAAGAATTCTTGCAAGCTCCAATACATCGAAAGAAGGATTCCGCCCCTGCTCGCGATGCCCGCATCGTGTGAGTGGCTTGATCAGGCGAGCGCTCAAGGTGAAATCGGTGGTCATCGGACGGGCGGATGGGTCGATGTGCTGAGCCTCAGTCGGTCGGAGGGGCGGATAGATTCGTCAGCTGCTGCTTATCGGCGAAGGGCTGCTACGTACGGCAGCTCCACTCAATTGAATCACCGCAAATACTGTGAGCCCACCGTCAAGTTCTCTGAGGAGGATGATTCTATTGGCAAAGGGAGATTGGGCGCAGGAGGCGATGTAGATTTATCCTCGGAGCGAGGGCTTGGAACTAAGGCCGAACGTACGCAGAAGACGACGCGCGGAGAAGTTCAGAAGCGAAGATGTTCGCGATAGTCAAGATCCGCAGCAAGAGCCATGAGCGGGAGGGGGAGTCGGAGGCGAGGAGGTGGATGCGAAAGTCAGGGCAAATCGGTGAAAACCTACCACTCAAAATGGCACGGTGTCTAATGGGATTACGCATTGCGTTTCCGAAGGTCGTCGGATCTGGTGCTCTAGTCGTGTTCTCGTCCGGGTCCTGTCGTACCGTGTCGTCCTGGATGTGTCCTGGTCCCGAACATGAATCTGTTCTCCTTGTTGGTGTTCCTGTTCCTGGTTGTTGATCTGTCGAGTCAGCATCGATTGTTCAAACTGTACTTCCTTTCGAAGCTGTTGTTGAAGAAAGGTCCCCGGATTATACCGATCCCGATACCGATAAAAGTTCCCCAAGGCAAGAAAATTGTGAAAGTTCCGGTCGTGCAACATTCGAAACATGTCCACATCCACTACCACGGGGAGCCTCCCCTGAAGGTAGAGCGCCAACATCATGTGCACGAAGCATTCTCTGTTTTGAATGAGATCCCGAATCATCTGCCTTCATTGCACGATCATCATCATTCCGGGAACACCGCGCACTCGTTCCTGGAAGCAGAGCACGAGTTCGGGAGTTTGTCTTGGTCGACTCCGATCCATCTTCAGAGCTCGTACAGAATCGGAGGGAATCTTCCACACTGGGACTCCTAGTGCTGAACTCCTCGGCTGGACCGGGACGAGATTTTTATGTTAGGCAACTTCATCCGTGCACTTCGATATCAGCAATTGATGGGTCGTGAACGCTCTCGGCCAAGGCTTTTTTTATATTCTCCGATCCGGCACGTTCAGGGACTTACAGAAGAGCCATCAGCTTTTCGCGACACGGAAAGTTGGATCCTCCCCCGCCGGTCGCCGGAGGAAGTTTGGCTCGGCTTATTCGCGTGTGAGGAGTGCATCAGACAGGATTATGTAGGAAGGGATGCATGTGATTAAATTTTATGTGTCAATAAAATAATTCGTTGCCGGGGACCCAAAATCGAGTGACTTGATTCGGAGTTCCCTTGATCATAGACGGGAAAGCGTTGCTGTATATCACCCCGAACCCTTCGAGAAAAACCTGGGGCAATAGATAAACTGGGGATCCTCTTTCGATCTGGGAGTGAGACCAAGAAGGTATCTGCGATCGGAAGGCCGACTCAATATTCACGGCGGGTCCATTCTTCTTTTATTCGATCGTAATGGCCTAATCATGGGAAACAGAAATCATTCTACTCACGGATGCTCCCCACATTATTTTCTTTGCTTTATTCAAACTTCCACTCGCACGGAATTATGGTACCTCTCGTCAGCGGCTTTGGCTTCAGGCACCATTATGACTAGTCTTGTGACTTGTGACATACTTCTCGCCCCCTATGTATATATATATATATATGTCTTTATCATTCGTCCAAAATTATTCGCATCCTGTGATTCTATATGAATATGATTCCACTTCCTCGCGCATGGCTCTACTGTCATCAGAGCGACATATTCGCATGTTGAAATTCCTCCCGGGCACAGGTCCTGCAGACCCACTTGGAAATTCAGTTGCATCCATCTCATTGCGGACAGTCGAGAATTCAATCTCTCCAGATGCTTCTCACACAGGGAACTCCTCCTCGACGAGAGCTCCGATCTCGAGGGTATATATATATTACTACAGAACTAAAAAAATTGCACAAACGACTAGGTATTGTTGGTGAGAGAAACGCTCCCGTAGGAACGTTAGGCGTTCGAATGCTCTTCGTATATAGTAGCTGAAAAAGGCTCAATCACAATTCCAAATCCTCGATGGGAAGTTAGAACCTATGACTTCCGAACCTCCGGAAGGCGATCACGGCTGCGATGTTTGCATCCGGTCTAGGCTTTGGCTGATGAAATTCACAAGTGGACTGTCTGAGTCTATCTCCGAATGAGACCGTGAACCGCCTTCTGGTGTTGATTGAGATTACTTTTGTTGGCTGTTCGGAAGTGGCAACCCAGGATGAAGCATTGGAACGGCTTATCTCCTGTGTGCTTCCGGATGTGCTTCTCGAGGTTCGATCGGAATACCGATGAGTATCCACAGTATGTGCACGGATAGCGTTTCACTTTCGGTGGCTGACTCATGTGAAGAGCCATGAAGTCGTGAGAACTGTAGTACTCGAAGTCTGGAATTGAAAATTATACATCAGCCCTCGAAGAGAGTTCTCGCTCCGGAAGACGAACTCCGAGGCATGACCGGTTTGAGGAGCCCTTCAATTTGTGTATCATACATCCGGAACCCTCAATCTGACCGGAGCGCGACTCAAAGAGTAACATGGACTTTTTTTATTCGCCGACATGGTTTGACATCTGCTGACTGAGAAATGCATGCATGCCATTCAGCCTCGGAGCCGCTCTACGTCCTCGTGACGTCTGAGGCCGAAAATTAACTCGTGCCTACATCCTTCGGAGCAGCTTGATCTCAGCTGATAGCCTCATCTGGAAAGAGAAATGAGGTTACCGGTTGCAGATACCGGATCGTACTCGAAACAAGTCGAACCAACGATACCGAAAACCTAGAGGCCGTTCTGGAGCCGGTTACGGCAAACTGCGCGGTAGTCGACCGCACTTCCACACATGCTCCCGCTTTGGGCTCGCGGGAGCCTTCGAATGATCTTCCGGTGCTGCTCAGGCACGAGGGCTGAGGTAGCAATCATTACGGAATTCTCCTATGAGAGCAGGCTGACCACCCGTGGAGCGCTTCCGGAAAAGAGGAGAACGGTCGTGAGAAGCCACGCTAGGTTTCTTCCTTTATCCTGCTCTCATCAGGCACCAATTTCTCTATTGATTATGAAAGCAAGTGAAAAGAACTGCAAATTCAGTTTCTCCCTCAGGGCAGAACCGGGGTCAGCCGATCCGCTCAGATTGAATTGTCAGATCTCTGAGAGATCATCTGGAACTGACACAGGATCAGCTGACGGCAAACAAAGGGAATTCCGCGAAAAGATGATTCTCGTGGGTATGCCCCGAGCACCCGAACCGATTCCGGGGTGGAGACAAGCACGACACTGACGAGGGGAGGCACGCACAAAAACGCACATTATACGCGTTCTTTGTCAACTCGCGACAGAAGTTGAAGCCGAGTTTGCCCAAACAACGGTAGAAGCCAACCCGAGTCCACTCTCGCACTCCTCTCGCTGCTCGAACTCTGTGCGGATCGCATGCACGGTGCTCGAAGCCACGGGTAGATCACGACCCCGAGTTTTCAGAGATCTCTCAACAGGCGCCAAAGTCGGATTATTTCGATGCTCGCTAAAATGGTCATCGATCTCTATGAAGAGCTACAGGGCTCGCTTCATGCGTTTCGCAGATTCTCGGTTGGATTGGGATCCACTACGCGTCAGTAAACCCCCGATTTTGAATTCGTCGAAACAGAATTAGTCTTCTTATTTAGGGAATGCGCGTGGCACAGCTCAGCATTAAGATGAGGCGCGCAGCAGGTGCGCTCCAGAGGGGATTCTCTTCGACTCTCTTGAGGAGTCTTCGGTGACTGGCGTCACGGCGTGACCCATGAGGAAAAGCCTTCGCAATTCGAATCAATGTGTTTAGTTGCAGGAGCAGCAACGATTCACTACGATCGTCCGGCATCGACAATGTCTGCCTGTCCATAGGGAAGCTGGCTTGATTCTTCCGCTTCGATGGCGTCGTAATCGGGGCCCATTTCCAGAGCAAGGAATGTTTTGTGAATTGTGAACAATCGGCTCCGTCATAAAATTCATCGGACCCAAGCCGATGATGGGCCGGCCATCATGAGAAATAGTGCTTCAAAACATGGGCATAGGCCACCGAGAAGGACCGTCGGGAATCGACCAGGATATTATGAAGGAGTGTCTCAGTACTGCGCACTGTTTTTTTCAGCATGCCGGGCGTTTCCACTCCGCGGGGATGTTTCGATGAAAATACGATCCACAAAAAGTGACAGACTCGGGGATTCGACTCGGATTTCGGTCGTCTGACGAAGCTTTCGTCGTCGCCCTCCCCAATCACAGAGCTCAGACTCTCGGACCCCCATCAGAACTAGGAGCAGGATGATGTCGCCGGCTTAGTCTCAAACAGAATCATGGGTATTCTAAATAACTTCATCATTCATCTTGCAATCCTGTCATGAGGGCTCCCGTTGTCAGATTTAGAGAGGGATCTCAGCGGAAATTGAACGGCGGGAGGAAATGGCGGGTATCGGAATATTCTCCCGTTAGAATGCATAGTGATAAGCAGGCCATTTGAGTCAGTAATCTCGAATTTTATTTGAGTCTCTCTATCTTCAAGCTAGCGATTCTTCGAGAGCTCGACTTTCTGACAAATTTTGGCATGATATTATCCTGAACCATGCTCGATGACGACTCCTTCTTCCCAAAATTCATATCGATTCTTGAATTGGGAGACAAGATTTATGTCCGCCTTGGGGGCGTCAACTAGAGATTACACGGTCACTATCACGCCGATGGAAGAGGACAATCCAAGACAATGGATGAGGTCATCATAGCTGCCGTCGGAACAAATCTGTGAGTGGGACTGTACCCGAAACTCAGCGTGGCCAACGAACTTACTCGAATGAAAATTGAATGATTTTCATATTCCTTCAGAAAAAGGAAAGTATGCAAGTTACGACTTGTACGATCCCGGCGTGGCTCGACACCGCAGAGCTATGAGCGACCGCTGGACCAGGAATCTGAGCCTTGGGGATGCTGCCACGCGCAGGAAACTACAATATGCTTTGAGAAATCAGTCAGGAATTCAGCAGAACCCTGGAGAGAATGATAGATGTACGATTGGCGCTCGATCCGAAGATATTTGGATGGGATTCCTCGCTCCCCGGAATCACGTGGACAAATGGACCGCCCCCGAATCAGCCCGCGGCGAGCTCGGAATCTCAAATCTCATCGCCAATAATCAAATACTGTCACTCCAATCTCGATGGGAGCCTAAGACCTATCAACCGAGTTGAGTCATCGTAGGAACCCAGAAAGCACTCGATGGTGGCGAGCGGCCGGGGACTGAATCAGCCGAGGGCAGCTTCGGAGCCTCGGCTCCGCACGTTAGGGAACAGCATGAGCTCGGGCAGGAAAGACACGGTCGCCTGAGCCCACGAGGTAAAAAACAGCAGCGGCAAATCGATGTGGACTCGACATGTCAGTCAGAGCGTATCTGAATTTTCTGCACCAGGACCTCCGCCTCGTATCGCTTGTCGTACAATCCTGGTGTCAAAGGGGAGCTCCTTCTGGGGAGTAATTGAGGTTTCAGACGGACCTGGGAGGATCAGGGCCGGCAAATGCGTGTTTCGCCATGAGGACTCGGAGTGTGGATGATATCTTCGCTTTCAATATGTAGCTTGTTGTGGTCCGCCGTTGATCCCACCGGCTGCATGCGAAGCAGCTCGAAAAAGTGAATTCCTCCCAGGAAGGTGTGCCGTATTCCCGGCGAAGAGTGGCCTATGAGACTCTACAGTCGGCGATGATCCCAACTGGATATGTAGAGGTTTGAGAGTCAGGCAAAAATAAAAGCTTGAATTCTGATAGCGTTCTCTTGCTCTCGAGGGTAATTCTGGGATGAAGTCACAGCATTTCTTGGGAAGACACAGCGCTTGACATATCAATCCGTAGATGTCCACTCTTAATACAGCATACAGGCGCCCCGAGTTCCACTCGTCCGTCACCGACGTCAGGCTCTGTCCAATTGAGTCTTTGGCCGCGGAGAAAGTGAAGTGAGTCGCCGTAAGTCGCCAGGCCTTCTCCGCCGAGATAGCGGCCCCATTGCTCGGGCCTTGCGGCGTCTCCGACCGCCCGCGAATGGCAGACGAGAACGAATGGATTGATCCTTGTAAACCTTCGGGTGCGCTACATCGCTACGTCGTCAGCTGTCTTTCTGGAACAGCTCGAACGAACTTGTCACGCGGCTAGTCTTACCAGACAGCGGCGGAATTTCAGTGACTGCCATAGAGGCTGTGAGACAGAACGTTAAACATGGCAGGGGAAACGGTGAAAGTCCAGCAACGGACTGAGAACCGGAAACTCAAGGCCTTCTCCGATGGTGAGTACGCGAGGCGCACAAGGAAAGCACGAAAATCGAGCACGACAGGACCTGTTGTCGCTCGTAAACATAGCGGGTACATTTTATCGAATCTGACTTTATTGTGGACATTCCACCGCTCCGATGCGCCAGGCGCCGGACAAGATCAAGGAGAATCTACCTAAGCCGGTTGATAGATATACAAGAGAAGGAAATAGAGAAGGTCGGGGCAGCAGTAGGGCCCAGAGCACCCGTCACGGTATAATCGAACGTGATCTTCAGAATTGAGAGTATCCTCGACTTTCAATCGATTGTGGAGATTCCGATGGCAAAGGTTCGGTAAGGCAGGAGACAACTGCTGCATGTCTTTTCAGATGAGGAATCGCACTGGAATGGACCTTTCTGCTTCATACAAGCTGCCGACACCCAGCTCGGGTTGTACGACGTGCATATCAGAAAAGTATGTACGATACGTAGCATTCACGAGGGAGATGCTACGAAGCGTTCCAGGGGTCTTGGCAGATCGGCCAATGTTCTGTGAGAGGAGCTTACGAATCTCGACCTTTCTGAGAGAGAATGTGTTCTGATTCCGAATCAGTTTGACGAGCCTGACGTTACCTGGTCGTACGAAGTCACTCGGACGAAGATGGCTATCCAGGCTGCGAATCGCATGTCGCCGCGACCGAGGTTCTTCATCGTCTGCGGCGATCTCGTAAATGCTTTCCCTGGTAGGTTCCGCCCGACTCCTCTCGCAGAGATATTGAACATTCGGGGTCTCCAGTCGGTTCCTCGAGCTATTCCAGAATTCCGTACAGATCCTATTTTCCTGAACCTTGCCCATACAGGAACCGTGAACAGGGAAGCGCAAGAAAGAGACTGGCACGAGACTTTCGAAGAACTGGATGACCAGATCCCTCTCGTTTGTGTCTGCGGGAACCACGACTTGGGAAATACTCCGACTGCCAGTACGATACAGGTCCGGAACCGTGCTCACACGCCGTAAGGACTTCTATACCAGGCGATTCCGTGCGTCCGGGAATCTCATTCGAAATCTAATCATTTCCAGGGCTATGTGAGATCGTTCGGAACCGACGATTATTTCACTTTCTGGTGCGGTGGCGTGTACAACATCGTCCTCAACTCGCAGTTCTTCGAGGATCCTTCCCAAGTGAGACAGATTCGATTTTTCGTTCCTACGAATTCCAAAGCACCTCGGGATTCCGAGAAGCCAAACTGACGCAATTCGCTTGATTCTTTTGACGGGACTATCTGAGGGAAATGGGCCGCTATCGTTGACCGTATGGATTTCAGGTACAAGACCTCGCGGATGCTCACCTGAAATGGATTGATGAGCAGCTAGCTCATGCGAAGTCGAAGGCTGCTACCCATATCTTCGTATTCCAACACATCCCATTCTTCCTAGAGAGCTTTGACGAAGCGAAGCAGTATTTCAATCTGGATAATCCCTTCAGATTGACGATGCTCGACAAGTTCGAATCGGCAGGTAAGATTGTCCATACCGTGGTCCAGAAGGAGACTCAAAGAAGTTGCCTGAAGGTACACGTGTGGGGGGGGGGTGCTAATCAGCGCTGTGTGCCGTATCCAGGACGCGGCGAACGGCGCCATAGACTCAATGGGACTTGCAATGCTCGGCGCGGCGCACAGCTCTGGTGCTAATTCAAAACGCACATTTTCCGAGGACTTTGATCGAGGATGATGCTTGAGATATTACGTGAATCGCTTCGTCACCGCACCACTAAAAGTTCTCCGTTTCAGGTGTCAAAGCGATTTTCTGTGGTCATTACCACCGAAACGGCGGTGGGAGATACAAAGGGATCGAAGAAGTTGTCACAAATGCAGTCGGACTGTCTTTTGGAGAAAATGAACCGTCAGGCCTCCGAGTTGTGAATGTGTACCAAGACAGGTTTGAGCACAAGTATTACCCCGTGACCGACATTCCTCTAGATCCAGGTCTCGCAGAAAAGTGAGCTTATCGTTCGAGGAACCGAAAAATCAAGGGATGTTATAACTCACTCAGAATGTCGTTGAATAAACGTAATGTTTTTTATGAGTGGCTTCCTGTGGGATGCCCTCCCGAAACAATGAATTATGCAAGGATGTGGACCCGCTCCCCGAGAGCCACAGGAGCGAGAATCCCTCTAAATTCTCCCGAGTTCGGAATTATCCGATCGAGATCGGAGAGTTATCCGATCGAATCGCGTGTAGCAAAAGAATTAAATTCTGAAGCTCCCAGAAGTTCTAGAAGAACGCTCCCCCGATGACTCCGTGAGCTCCGATATCGAAATGACGGATGAATCGATTGAACAAGAGTTAGGCAAAGTGAGGCTCGACCGCATAAACATGAATGAGGAGCGCTCGATATTCTCAAAATCGCTTGTGCGCCGCGTGATAGCGCTAGAAGAGATTGTAATTGAGAGCATTCAGGCACAAAGGACAATCGCAATCGAAAATCGAGTCATTTGGCCATTCGGCGAAATCCACCTCCCCGACCTTGGATCGTGGTCAGGGTGGTGGGCGGACTGGTCGAGTGGTGAGGGCTCCTTGCACTCGCCGAAGGTTCAACTTGCACCGTTAAGTTGAACTACACTATCATGAATCATGAATTCTTCTGCGGCAGGAGAACTGGACCGGGCATCGGGTTCGATCCCGACTTATGGCGAAACGCGCTTGTGCTGGCCTCGATCCTCCCAGGTCCTTCTGTTTCCTGAATTCCCCCGGGTCTTTCTGTTCCCAGAATCCCTCCCCGAAAGGAGATTCCCACCTAAATCCGTATCGTATTATTCGAGCTTTCCAAGCAGGGGGTCCTGATGCAGAAAACTCAGATATGCGTCGTCTGAAATGTCGAGTCCACCTCGGTTTGCCGCTGTTGTTTTTTGCCATGCGCCCAAGAGCAGCCAGAACCGAAGGGCAGAAATTTCCTCTTCATGCATTCGAATTCCATTTCAACCAAATTGACGCTCCCGGTCTCCACAGAGAGTGAAATTTCACTCGGCCCAACCAAATCTCCGTAGCATATATTCGCTCAGTGTTGACTCAGTGTTGCGAAGTTCATTTCCACCGGAGCTTGCTCACCATCGGCGTCCACGGCAGAAGTCGGCGTCGGAACTCCGTGCTCCTTTCTCTATCTTGATGGTTTTTATACCGGACCCCCTTCAGAATCATAGAAGACTCGGGGATCGCCGCAGGAAACCTCCGTCTACACTCCACACTATCGCAACCCCTGAGATTTGTTTCGTCCGGAAATCGGACAAAATAATCTGTGCAGTTGCAAAGAAACGTGAAGGAGGTCAGCCATCAAGGTCGTTGCGCGTCCTCCATCAGCCTCTCGTTGGGACCTTTGCGCAGGGAGCTGAGGTTTGAATGCGGAAGGCATCCCTATTTCCCTCGACTCCCTCATGAAATCATACAATTATTGAGATCTCACAAGATCGCCATCTCTCAAGCCCATCATCTTGTTTGGCTTCTCCTCGAGCCGATTATCGACTCTGTTCGGAAATGCGTGTTTTCCCCAAGCACCGTTGAAAGACAGATTCGAAGAGGATACTCATAGATTTACCTCGCTACAATCTCAGCTCGACACTCCAGCTTGTCTCAAGTAGAAGCGGCAGCGAAAACTCTGTCACACGTGATTTCCGTCGCGCACATCTGGGACTGAGAAAGAGATAGCAGCGGCGACCGCGGGATGCCCCTCGAAATCTAGGAAAATTTCCCAATCTAAGGCGAAGACGTGCCGGGACCAAATGACACCTGGAGCGAGCTCTTCATCGTCAAACTCTCTCTATAATAACCAGCTTATCCGGGAATACTAGCGTCGAGGATTCAGTCTGCATCAGGTGATGATGGTACTTCATGGACAAAGAATATTGAGACATCCGCTTTCCAGTAACCCATTTGGCTTCTCATTCGAGTTGAGGCAAGACGATGATCATGAGATTCAACGTCTTCTGTTACGGCGCGGCTGAAGCAGTCGGCGATTCTATGCTCCGTCGATCAGCGCAGAATTTCCACTCGTCGACTCGCCGGGAGCTCGTCCACTACCAGATCGTGATGAGAGCAATCTGTCGAAACGACTGCAGATATTGTGCTCTACCGGCGACTCGACTGTGTGGTGAATGAGTCGGATTTGGACGTGAATATCAGCTGGAATAAGGATCATCTAACACTCCTGAATCCCCCTGGCTAGGAATGAGGTTACCCAAGGAAGCATTGTGAAATACGTGAACCCGCGGGTAATCTGGCGTTTTGCTGGTTTTAAATATTCTCGATCACGCTGAGCGAATTCGGAGAGGGTGAGCCGCAAACAGACAGTCGGGCAGACGGAGAATCTGTCGAGGAGCGAGGAGAGGGTGTTCCCGTGGGGATTTTGTGGTGGGATCGAAGTGCATTCGTTCGAGAGCCTCCGTCCGATCACGGCTCGGATCCACGGCCGCCCCCGAGTCAGGAGAGGGACTCCTTACTTTTCCGATCCTTGATCCCGATCCCTCTTCGAGACGGAGCACGCTCGGTTCCAGGGGATCAAGTCGACCGCGAAAAGATCTGATCTCTCGGAATGGCCCGCAGGCTCAGTCTCGCAGTCAGTAACAAACTCAGTAACTAGAACATTACTACCGTCGGTCGATCACTCGGTCAGACAGACTGAGTCTACACAGACGAACATCTGACGCTTGAAATCTCGTGGCTGTGCTCCGTGTGTCGTGCTTGTCGTCGATGACTTTTTTGTGCCTCTCGTCGGATAAACGTTCTATGATCGAGTGCCATTCCGGATGCCGAATAATTCTTCCAGAAGACGGAAATCGCTCCTCACGGATTATTCTGAGACGCCCACCTCTGAAATCCGCATCCTATTCTCCGACCCTGAGGAGCAATGCTTCGAGCACTGAAGAAGTTCACATTGGTTCTCTTTGTCGTCATCGTCTACGATTGTTCAGCGAACGATTATGACGATCAAAAGGTGATATTCTCGAACCCCGTGAGGTCATGCGATTTTTTTTCTGTTCCCGATCTGAGCCTTCAAAAGTTGGGGACTGGAGCTCCTTGATTTTGAATCGCGGAGAACAGCTCTAGGTCTCAGAAGATCATTCCCTGTAGATAGGTGTTGAGATCGTCGGGAGCTCACGCGATCCGAGCAGTCATCGAATTTCGATAGGTTCTGCAACCGCACGAATCCATGAATCCATGTTTCCGATGAGAAAGTTCTGTCTGGGAACGAAGTGACCAATGAATGTCCTTTCCAGCTGCAACAGCTCAGCAGAGGCATCGGGAAGCTGAGCATAGAAATCCTCAAGAAAGTCGCTGCCGACGAGGAAAATACGATTTTCTCTGCGTATGGAATCTCTTCGGCACTCGCGCTGTGTCTACTCGGCTCCGAAGGCGAGAGAGAATTCGATACCCTAATGAGATCTGTTGGATCGTGACTCATGACGTGTCTCTGCGCCAGAAGAGCGCTCTACGATTTCGACCAAAAGAACTCCGCAGTGTTCATCCTCTCGCCGAGAGACGGAAATTGCAGAATTTCCCTTGAGCTCGATGTCGAATAAATAAGATGCCTTTCATTTCAGGTCAAACGCGGGCAGCACTTCGGGAAGTTCTCGGTTTAGCTTCGCTGAACGAT
The DNA here is from genome assembly GCF_000255335.2 of Galendromus occidentalis. Classification (NCBI taxonomy): domain Eukaryota; kingdom Metazoa; phylum Arthropoda; class Arachnida; order Mesostigmata; family Phytoseiidae; genus Galendromus; species Galendromus occidentalis. The sequence goes on along the minus strand of NW_003805469.1, from coordinate 537,871 downwards.
GCTGAATCTCTGAGAGCTTTTCGGGATACTAACAGAATGGTGGGGAAATCCAGATGATTCAAATCATTAAATTTTGACCAAATATCGAATCTCTTCGACAAGCGCTAACTTACAGTTCTCTGCGCGCGACTTCAGATTCTCGGTGCTGGTAGCCTCACGGAGGGGAGTAATGGGAACCTTACCCTCTCGTCAGCTAACGCGATCTTCGCGAACGAATCGCTGCGGATCAGACCCGAGTTCCTCGGTCAGATGCATGAAGTTTTCGAAGACTCTTTAGTTCAGTCAGTGGATTTCGCAGGTGAGCTGTTCGTCCGGGGATAATATTTCTCTCATAAACGAGCTGTTGCCGGTCCAGTCAAATCGAAGGACTCCTGCTCCATTCTCAAATGACCGCTCATCTCTGTTCTTCCAGATGATGCTCATGGAATTCAGAAATATATAAATTCTTTCGTCGGGGAAGCGACCCACGGAAGAATACCGGATCTCCTCAGTCAGCCTCTCGACACCCAGACACTCCTTGCCGTCGTCAACGCCGTGTATTATAAGGGCTCCTGGAAGACGGCTCTGAAAGTCAAACAGTCCGTCGAAGGCTTCAACAATTTCCCGTGGTGAGCTTCTGGGGAAAATATCTCGAGCCTCCTGGAGTGCCCATCCATTGTTTTAGACATCCTCTGGAAGCGTCTGCTTGGCTCCAGACAATCTCCGCCGTCTTAGCATAATTTCTTCCGTCCAGTCCGACTCGTGAGATGCAGCCAGGTCCGAAGCCGCAATGGATGACTCTGACTTCGAAGCTCCGCTATGCCCGCTCGCGAACTTTGAATGCCCATTTCCTGGAGCTGCCCTACCAATCCGGCGACAACATCGCGGTGTCCATGATCTTAGTTTTGCCCTACGACGGGATGAAGTGCGATTTTTCGGGATGGATACAGCGAACCTTGGACTGGAATCTCGTCGCGGAAGTTCTGACTGAAATGTCAGAAACCCGCATCGACCTGACGTTGCCCAAGCTCAAATTGAAGGGCACGTATGATATGAAGAAGACTCTGACGTCGCTCGGCTTGGGCGTCGTGTTTTCAAATCAAGCATCTTTCGAAGCGATGCTGTCCGATCAAAACAGACCCGTCCCAATCAGCAACTTCTTGCATAAAGCAGAGGTCAGTGGTATCTATGGTTTGGAAAGTGTCTGATTAATGGACCGTATGGGAATTCGCCCGAATCGCGTGATTGAACTCGCGTTCCCCTTATCATTGCAGATGTCAGTAGACGAGCTCGGTACCGAAGCGGCCGCCGCGAGCGGCGCCTTCCTGAGGCGGAGGTCCCGACCCTTGCCGGCAGCCCCGCCGATCGAACTTGTTTTCGATAGATCATTCCTTTCAATGATTGTTGTCGACCAGAATGGAGTTTCGCTCCCATTATTCACAGCAGTCGTCAATGAAATCGTTGCTTGATCCGATCCATCGTCTCACGACATCCGTGAGAGTCGACGGAAGCGGGCAAGACGTGCCAAATCGTTTCAAATGTTCGCAAGGAGATCCCCCATCATACCGGATTGCGAGCTCGCCGATTATTTATTTGAGTGGTCTCCATGAGACTTGGGCTGGGAACTAAATGACAATACACGAGCAATCTTCGGTCCGGTGGAGTCTTGACAATAAAGTTGAAAGTCGCGGGAATCTCATTCACCTGGATCGCAATTTTAGCGGTGGTATCCGTCCAAGCTCAGACAGACCCCTTACAAGAGTATCCGAGCTGCAGCTTCCGTGATCTGCGGTTACCGGGATCGCCTATAAGAAAGGCCAACGCAACGGCGCCGCCGGCGCTTTGCGTTTTGAATGTGAAAATAATGTCCACAGATTTCCCTTTTCTGGAATGATTGTGATCCGCACTCACGATGTCGCCTTGCGAAGTCCGAGAGCCGACCTCTAAAAGCGTGAGGTTCAGAGAAGAGAACTTACTGTTTCTAGTTCCTCACCGCGTTCAAGAATCGATTTCCCCGGAGGGCCAAGCTGTCCGGCATTGCCCCGTTGCCGCCGAGGAGACCGCTCTCTGCAGATGCATTCTCAAACTTAGTTAGCCCAAGTTGGCTCCCATTCGATTATTTGTGGGGATAGAGGCGTTATCCGGGAATATTGAGTTTTTACCGATCCCGGAGAGACGAGAGAGCGCAGTCGGGCTCAATCAGAATGGGTAAGACGGAGACCAGAAAACTCAGGGTGTCGAAGTCCACATCAAAATCGCGGCTCCGTACGTCATATGGGCTGCTAATCTCAGCACATCCGGGTATTATCGGCGCATCTTTGTTACCTCTCAACCCGTCCGTTTTCTTAAAGATTCATGGAGATCCGAACAATCGGGCTTTGTTGAAACCGGGCAAAATGCAAGACTGTATTCTAAGAGGGAGGAGTAAGGATCGTTCGTTGACTTACAGACAGGCTCCGGAGGGGAACGGAGTATGAGGTGGTCGATCGTTCTCGTGTGCTGTGTCGGCCTCGTGACAGCTTGCAGAAGGGTTGATGTGAACTTCATCACTGTGTCCCCTCGATAGCACAGGAAACACAAACATGGGCCGTTCAAAAGTCGCTGAGCGCTTCTTTATTTCTTGAGTGCAGAGAATTCATTCAATAATGACTGCTGTCGATCGGCATGAGATTCTGAAACCTCAATTGCACACCTGCATTCCGGGCCTCAGGATGAACGTCTATCTCGGGAAGTCGGATGAGCCTGCCCGGTCCGAGAAGCCTGGCGAGCTCGGAGATCCGGGAGACGAGGGGCTGGCGGCGTTGATACGCTCGATTATACTCGAAACAAAATTCAGTGCGTTATCCAGGAAACTTTGCACCAGTGGAGGAGTTCCAGGGGGTAGCTGGACAGGCTGCGGTTTCGGGATGCGACCTAGTGAGGACATGTCGAAACCTCCACCAGCTGGCGCAGCTCGGCAGCTCCCGACGAGAACTGCGAAACAGAGATGGCAAATAATTGTTCACGTCTCGATGATGGAAGCGATTCGCTGAGAATCCAGGGGCCGGACTGACTAACACAAGGAAGAATTTAGCCGAACTAATTTTCCCATTAGTCCATATAGGTACTCACGGACAATCACGAAGAGATAGATAACCCTCATTTTTGGACAAGTGGTTCGATGTCAAATGGCTCTCCGTCGACTGTGCACAGGCTAATGATTCTGAGAAGGCTTTAAAGTCTGCGTGAAGGCTTGTAAAATCAGGGATTCCTCCGACTCTCTGGAAGTTACACTTGCGTAGCACTAGCTTACTGAAACCCTCAGGATGTTAACAGGCGGGAGTACGCGACTGTCGTCATTTTTATTGTAAATCAAGCGCAGAATGCTCTTATCCGTCTGGCATCTGACTTCGTCGGGCTCGGCACAGAGCATCGTATCCACTGTGACCTGTGAGCACACATTATCGGAGCGACAGCAGTCAAGGTAGCCCTAGATTCGAAAATTGATCATCTCATGCGTCATCGATTGGGAAGACTCTCTCATTTGGTCCACATATTGAGAACTCATTCGGCCCTCTGACCGTTGACCTCTTGTCCAAAACTGTCAATCATGATCGAAACACGGTCCTCTCGGCCTATAGCATCTCCACCGCCCTCGGAATGTGATCCCGCGGAGCCGCAGGTGATTCGTGGCGTCGATATTCCGGAGGCTGACCCTCGAGTTTTTCGAGGGGTGAAAAAAGCAGGTAATTCTGAGGATAAACCCTTTAGGAGAAACCGCGGTCCTAATGGAAGCCGCGCTTCCCTTGGATCTACTGGATCATTGCCGAATCTTCCGCGGATATGGTGCGTCATTGGCCCACTTCACTACCGTGAGTACCTAGCTGGAATCTCAAGAGGGTTCCGCGGAGCGAACCGATTACTTTCGAGTGTGCGATTAATACCTCGCTGATTGACGATTCTCGACATTAATTCTTTGAAGTTGAGTAACTCAAACAATAAAGGCTCCAGAATCAGCGTCGCGAACCGATTGTTCGTCGATAAGATGATCTCGTACAAGCCGACCTATGCGAAGGAGGTCCTCATTACCTTCCGCGCGAGCGCTTTGAACGTCGACTTCGAGAGTGAGTCCGAGGCCGAATTCATCATCGCCGCATCAATGCTATCGGCATCGCTTATTGGGAATTCTTCGATTCCGAGGAAACATGCATTCCGCTGAGACTACCTACTTCCTTTCCAGGAACTTCTGCCCGTGTCACGGAGGAAATCGATCGATTCGTGAAGAACAAAAGCTTCGGTCTCATTCCGCAAGTTCTGAGTGAACCACTCGACCGCTCCACGATTCTCACCCTTGTCAATTGTCTCCACTTCAAAGGATCCTGGGATAAGAAATTCGTCAAACCTCCGAGTGGTCTCTCTCAGAACATCGATCGATTACGATCTCATTGCGGTCTGTGGACGCTTGACCTTCTCAGTCAGGGTCGCAATGGGGCTCATCATCTCGCTTGCAAGCGGAGTTCCATTCGTTTGCAGCACGCCTTCGAAAGCCACTGGGATGAACTTCAAGGGCCTTATGCCTTATGCTAGCAACGAAAATAACCCTGAGCGAACGTCGATGACCATCGTGATGCCCGACGCGATCTTCGCTTCGGGCATCACCTCTGGGATGAAGAACCACTTTGCGTGGGGCATCCTGCTGAATGAAATCTCCCAATTAACCGTTGCTTCAGTGAAGTTGACCATGCCGGAGTTCTAAGTGCAGCAGTCGTTCGAACCGGAGAAAGTCCTCACGAGCCTCGGGAGTCGCTTCCTCTGACCGAGCTGATTCCAGAGGCTTGTTGGCAGACCTTAGTTCGAAAGTCAAAATTAGCAAAACGGCTCATCAAGCGAAGGTGAGTGCGGAAAGCAGACGATAGAATACCATTCACGAACAAATAGAAGATCTCCCCTTATCCGTTGACGCTTCAAGCCACACGTTATCTAGCAATCTTCCTTCAATTAATTATAGATTCAGGTCGACGAGCAAGGCACGGAAGCATCCAAAGCGTCTGGAGTCGTTGTGGCTCCGAAAGGAACGGCTCCGGTACAATCTTTCATCAACTTGGTGATCGACCGACCTTTCTTGGCTTTCATCATGCTCTACGACAGATGTAGTGACGATCCCCTGCCGTTGTCCTCGGCCGTGCTTAATCACGTGTGAAGTCGCTCTCGTAATCAGAAATTATTATCGAAAGCTTAACAGACGAACGAGGTTGGGAGCCCTAGCCTAGTTCAGCTCCCAGGATCTTCGCTGACTTTCGTCCACAAGAATAAATCGGGATGTCGACTCTCATTATCCATTGTGAGTTCGTTCAGGAGGGGTTGAGGCACAGCGAGGAGCCGGGTCTTGTGCACTTGCTCCCGTAACACTTTCGAATTGAAGTCATCAGTCATCAGTGACTCCTCAGAGAAAATCCATAAAGATTACCAGGCTTGAGTGAGGCTTGCCGACTTAAACCCGATTCCAACGTCTGCCTTCGCGGTTCTGATGATCGAGAACCGGTTCTTTGAGCCGCTTCCGTCCTGGAAATCTGCGATGGAAACTCCAGTCCGCCATGTGCGGTCCTGTTCCCGATTTTCGGCGCCTGCATCCGGATTCGGTCTCAGATTCCCTCAAGAGCAGAGTAATCAATGCTGTATCGGTGGAAGCGGGGTTTGGCTCGTCAAAAGTTACTCGCCGAAAATTTCACTGGGAGAGGTAAGGTCAGATGGTATAGCCCCAGATGCCCTACTCCCAGATGCTCGGTTCACAACAGAAAATGCATCGGAGCTCCGAAAGGGTAGGACCGCCGCGCGATAATCAGAATATGATTTAAGTCCTGCATTCGCCAGTAATGGATTCGAGACCTAGAGGGACCTGCGCATATTGCAGCGCAAAAAGGTACTCTGCTGCCGATCTTCATCTCGGGCGTGGATCTGTAGCGGAAGGAACGCATGAAGTTGCTATAAGGAAGACAAAGCGTGGGAGTAGGGGGAAGTTTTTCCTTTGTTGGGAATTCTGCGTTTGCCTTGTCTGAACTGGAATCGCGAAATGAACGATCCCGTTTTTGCTCAACCGCTGGCGCTGTTGGATGTTCCCATTATTGGCGATTTTGAATCACAGCTGTCATCCAAATGGACGAGCTCACAATCGTTCTACACCTTTTGACTACGCTGTTCGACTAGCAGATGATGAGTAGAATGCGTATGAGCAAACAAAAGCCTATGGAATTTTTTGATTTTCTTCTATCACTGAGGCTTGGCCGGAAATCGAGCTGAGACAATGGTGGTAAGGTGCGGAGCGCACATTTATTCTTTTATTTATCTTATACTTACATGGGAAGGAAGGACTCGATGAACCGTGGGTCTGGATATATGAGATCTTAACGTTTTGTGCAGTCTTGAGTGGTTCATTACTCGTGAGAGCCGCGAGAGTCGCCGAGCTCCCATTGAAGAACCGCTCCGGACGGAAAAGCTCTCGGCTCCTTGTCGGAGATCGATGTGAATCTCGGCTCATCTCTGTTCGACGTCGAGTTTCGCATAGGATTCCGCTCTCCCGGCGGAACGGATCTGGAATGAAGAACCAGAGATTAGTTCTTACGAGACAGAATAAATTTTAGAATAAGGCAATACCTGGCAAGCAGCTGGCGATTAGGACCTGCGAAACGCGATAGATGTGTACTCTGCCGGATCCAATCACTTTGAGCCAGCCGGTCCTTCCCTGGGAGCCCACTCAGCTTCTGCAACGAATATTGCGAGATGTGAAGGGGAGCTCAGACATCCTCCCGACGCCGCGATTCTGAAAGTCAACCAGCCCCGCTGAAAATTGAGGCTCGTTTCGACGTTTTGAACTGGACACTGCTCACAAAGGCAAAACTGTCGCGCGCCATCAGGAATAATGAGATATTTGGATCAAATGCTCCGAGGACACCGCCTTCGATGTTCCACTCTGCTTCATTACCTCTCTACGAATCTCTATCCGCAGCTCTTAAATTTCAGAGTAATCAATTCAGATATCAGATGCCACCAACGAGGGTCAACAACAGGATATACAACAGATAGATTCAATACTTGAATAGCATGAGGGTGGCAATCGTTCCACGTAATTGCACCGAGGACGAAACCCCGAGAAAAAACAGTTTCCGGGCAAGGTTGACAACGACCCATCATATTCAGACTCGCATCTATGTGGATACGGAACAGATCAGCTGATCGGAGGGACGTCTTTTTTCTGCGCTTGAGGCATCTTCAGCATGATGATCATCATCTGCTCGAGAATCATGACCATCGCCTCCGTGTTCCTCTTTCCTTCCTCTTTACCCACTCCCCTTGGCACTGGTTCGCTGCTTGGTTGTCTGCTTGTCTCGCGAAAGTTGGATTTCCCTTTCCGTCTGGAGCCAGACGCTGAATTTTCGGCTTCGGCTGGACCGGCATCGGTCGCGCGCGAACCGACTGAGACGCCCTTCGGTCGACGCGAGCGTCCGTACATGGTGGTGATCGTGTGTTGCGCCAATGGATGGGTGTATTCTGTTCGCCGTGATCGTTTAGGAGTGGCTGCTCCATTGCAACTTTGACTTTTATCCGAGCGTTCGCTCGTGCTATACACACCGTAGTGCCAAGGATTAAAATCTCGATGCGGCGAAAACGGAACGGATCGGCAATGCGTCACCCCGGGAAACTGTCGGAACTTCGTCGGTGAGTGTTGGCGTAATCTCCGACCCTAGCGAGTCGGTCCACGGATGGATCCGCAGAGCTCTCGTGGACGAATTCAATTATCGCTCGACGTTTCGCGATGCTTTTCACGCAGTGCCAATTCCGTGAATCGATGCCAGGCTCCCCAATATCGAACGAGAAGAACTCCGCAGCTGAGCGACTTCTCTGCTGATATGACAGCTTGTTAAGTTTCGGAATACATGTTTTGGGGACAGCCACCCACTTCTGAAGCAAGAAATCCTTCGAGACGCCCACGAGCGGCATTGATTGTTTGTCCAACTACCGGATCAGAGTGTTCTGCACTCCTGCCGAAAACCGCGGCTCAAATCATCGCCTAAAGGCCGTGATGTTTTCTCTCCGCTTCGAATGAGTGTCGGATTGCCGCTCATGGTCCATCATCATGATACGAAATTACACGAGTACGGCTTACAAATGACTGTATTCGTGGTCCCGCGCGGCTGCTTCTCACAGAAATCGAGTGTTCCCCAAGCGGGAGAACGGTTTTCCCACGTCCAAGAATGCGATTCCGATCTTCGCAATCAAACCACGCAGGTACCGGTCAGTTTCCCCGCTGTCGAGCTTGAGATTCTCTCCCGGCGAGACTGTTTGTGTCATCGCTCGCCGTGGGAGGGCGTCGCCAACGCATTGTGAGTAAGAAACAAAGGAAAAAGCCTCCCGCGGTACGCCCGCTCGTCGGACAAGGCGGCTCGGATAGCGGTCATCATCAAACGAGAAAAAGAAAGCACGACACAACCTCCCGCTCTTCAGCTTTTACAAGCGTACTACTTAGAAAATAAGACGTTAGAAAACTTTTCTCTCCTCGTCTACCTCTTCAAGTTTCGGCCCCGCCGAGAAGACCTCACGACATGTGACTGAAAGGGTCAGAGGGCGGTCATGCCGAGTTCAATCGAACAAAACGCCACAGAACACACGAGCAGTTTTCAATGCGACTCTCAGCTCTGTCATCTGACAGAGAAAACTAAACGTTTATTCAGGTCCGAGCCAGGAGCCGTCTTACTCACTAAACGTCACAGCGTCGGGAACTCCCACGTTAGCGTTACTCGACCTGTGTTCCATTTCTGGCATGCCGCGGGAGCGTTTCTCTGGAATCCTGGGGCTGCAACTCGTACCTATGAGTTTGTGACGGTGTGTCCTCAATCGGGCGTTTTTGCCGTGAGCGACCCTCCCTCTACAGAAAATCTCCTCAAAAACTCTTATATTCTCGCAATGTGAGTCCCGTGAAATGGTTTCACCAGGCGGAAAATTCAGTGAGGCACCGCTTACAGTTCAAAATCGACCCGACATCATTGAATAGTCGATGAAGATGAAACGTGCGGCTCACAAGGACCGCAAGGTCAATCCGCATCGGGTCAATTGACTAAGAAATCGTTGGATGGTGTCTAGCGTACCGGCAAGCCAGTGCATTTTCACAGGGTTTTCACGGATCGGTCGCGAGTTATCAGTGAGGCCTGATATTCGTGACCTCGAGGTCTCGGGAGTGTCTTTGAAATATTCCATTGGAACATCCTGAGAAGTCATTCGAGTAGCAGTGATCGAAGCTCGACAGCTCAAACATATAGTACGCGGATAAGTCTGCTTCGATGTCGGCGCCGAGAGGTTGATCGATGCACAGATATCTTCATCTCGCGGCGATAAAAATGCCGCGCTGCCGTGCTTCGGAGAGAGCTTCCAAGAGGGAGATTCGTCCGTTCGGGAGCTGAATCAAAGAACAGGGACTTCCTGGCATGAGGAGACCCTTTAGAACGAGAAACACCGGTGATGACGCTGCGAGCATGGAATCCGAGGAGACACTTCGGTGAATCTTGCTAGTCTGAACAACGAGTTGACGACTGTCTATTTGAGGAGTCGTCAGCCTCGCGTCGACTTGACGGACCGCTTCGTTGCCGGCTCAAAAACTGAAGGAGGAGAAGTCATCGATGTGATACGAGGAATGCCGTTCCCCGACGCCAGCTGATTTCAACTGAAATCTGACGAGCACCTGTCCAAAACATGAGAGCTGTTCCCGTATCTGACGTTCAAACGTAGATCCGCGCGTAATCAGGTCCGTCGAAATGTCTTCCACATTCTCTTGTCTACTTTGCTAACTTCAGCGAGCTCAGACGTCTTTCGCTCACGGATCGCGAGGGAATCGAGAACGAAATTCCAAGTTTAAAAGTGCTCCCACGCTGGGAGAGGCCTGAAGCCTCTTCGTCTCCTTCCGGGATCACACGGCACGGCGTCGGTCTTCAGCAGCTGATTCTGCTTCGGGCTCCGAGACCTTGATTCCCTCGACCTTCGAGTCCCGGTTCGCTCATCATGGTCGAAAGCTTGCGTCGTATCGTCTCGGAGCGCCAGCACTGGGCCAGAGTTACCGATAGTCGGATGGATGGAGTGAGCGAAGGACTGGCTCTTTGTCGAAATGTCGGTCTGACTGGCAACTCGGAAGCCAGAGAGGATAATCGAAGAGAGCTCAATGATTGAGAGAATTCCCCGAGTCGGGAAGCTCTCAGTGCTTTCTGGGAATCGCAGGTTATGATCGCGTGTTCCGCGTCGACCAGGTGTTGTGAGGTGCGGTGATGCCTCGCGCGATCATCGAGCTCTCTAATTAGATCCACTCTCTCGCTATCAATCGCTCCCGAATTCTCTACGCAATACGTCCGAGGCTGCCGCACGCGGTCTCCAGATTCGGCATCATTAGGAGCTAACAAGGAGCAAAGCAAGCATCGGACCCATGAAATATCTCAGTCAGCACCATTGGCTCCTAGAGCGGGCGCACCATTGTTCTTGGCGATTTTCGCCTATGATTCAGTCGCCGTGCCACAACTACTGACTCGTTCGTTTCTTCACAATACTATGCGGCGCGGAAGGTCTCCCACGTTCTGCAACTCCTCACAATCAGTCAGTGGTTTCAGAAAATCAGAATAATGGTGAAGCTCTCGCCTTAGAGAATCGGTAGGATGATATCCGAATGAAACTTATTGTTTGCCGCATCTGAGTGGCTCAGCAAATCATTAGGGAGGATTGGCATCAGGATAGGAGAACTTATACGCTGATTACATTCAGAAGCAGAGATCATGACAGGGCACGAGACTGATCCTATCAGCCGCATGTTCCTGAAGCGCTGCCTCGGAAGGATACTCCGCTGAGAAAGGCCCGAATGTTAAGTGGGATTAGGCGTCTTCGAAAACTAGTTTAGCGTCCCTATAACGTTGATGCCATCAGCTAAGTTACAATTACCTACCCCGAGCTGATTAACGGCATCATGCGAGATGTCCGCCGCAAATTGTTCTCGTCGGGTTGATTAAAAAAACTCACTGGATCACGGAATTTCAACGCGGTGCTGAAGGGACAAACCGTTCTTCCTTGATTCTTCCGATTCTCAGGGAAGGATCCTAAGAAGCATCTCATTCGGTAGGGGAAACCGTTTATTGCCCTCACTGTGTTCAGTCTCTCCCGGAGAGCTATCATCGAAAATCTAAAGACTCTGGACTAACGATGAATACCCCTTGGTCGAGCGAATGACGTCGCGCTCACTCAGTTCACGCCCCTGATGGCTTCAACAGCTTTCGGAGAGGGGCCGAGACCCGTCAGATTGAGTCGGCACGTTGCGTTGGCGACGTCTCAATCCTTGTACCGTGAAAATGTTTTGAAAAAAAAACAGCAGGTAGTCCTAACGTACTACCGGTGGGATGGCGTAAAAACGTCACCCAAATCCGTTTTGAGCCGTGATCCCTAGTGCATTCGAATGATAATTGACATTGAACGCGTATTCGTCATCAGGAGACCGCGGCAGACACCGCTCCATAGTATCTATACCGACCGGCATATTGATAATCTGGCCAACAACGCCTTGAGAGCCTCCATGGCGAAGGCGACGAATCCGCATGAAAGGCATATGGAAGGTGGAATGAGTCGTTCGGTTATTCGGTCGAAACTGGGTAGATCCATTGGACCGTCAGGGTATTTATGCCCGTTGCTCCTACTCATGGAGGGAATCTTATTAGTACGACAAACCTTGAAACAATTGGAGCATAATCTGAAGTTTGCCCTCACATGGTCTGCGAGGACGTCTTTCAAAAACATCGCTATCTGAGAGGATGCCATCTTCGAGTCGCGCTCGAACCATAAACTGTCGCATACATCGCATCACCGAATTCATCGTCCATGAATGTATTTAGGTACTTGTGAAAGTGCTGTGGCGCGTCGCCATAGTTGAGATAATTCAGGATCTCTTGTAACTGCGACATCGTCTTGATCTATACTTGCCGGACAAGCCTCGATAGTCCGTGGCTCTGACGGAGACGACGACCCATCTTGAGCATCAGAATCTGACGAAATACTTATGAATGTTGGGGCTCCGTCCCTGGTCACCTCGGCGCCCGTAAACAGGGTGGTCATTTTTAGTCGGGACTTTTTTTCCCTCCCCTCGTCCCGGCCCTAACTTTTGAACGGCTCAATGAAACTATATGAAATAACCCGCCAATCAACAGCTCTCGCCCTGACTGACACAATCTCGTCCCTAGCGGGGACGATTTTGGCCAACGTCGCCTGTTGCGGGCGTTTTGGAAATGATCGGTCACCTATCTCTCGTTGCTCCACGAAAACGCCTCTTTCTCAGCGACCGCTTGGTCTATCGGGCTCAACCTGGTTGCGTTCGACGCAGGACAACCTGGCGGAGGTATGCCATAAAAAAATTCAGGTACCATGCTCCTGGGGGAAACGCGAAAGGGGTAAACTTTGGTTTGAAAACTCCTCAGGGAAGCCGAATTCGGAAATCTTCATGATGGCTAAAAGTGCTTAAAAAGAGCCAATTCACCCGATCCGGGGGTCAGCGATCCGCCGTTTTTTTTTCCTACTAAGATCGTCATCCCGAAATTCTCCTCGAGGAACGCGGAATACCGCTCGGGAGCGCTGATGTTGTGTTCAAGCGCGCGCTCCAGCCTCTCAGCATGCTTCCCAGCGATAGCGCTCTCGGATTTCCAACGATCGGAATCCACCGGCATCAGCCATTTTGAAAAGCGAAAAGCCGCGCGAGATCACGACCGTGGCCGTTGATTATCACAGATTGCAGCGATCCCGAATTCGACAGCGAAACAATGCACAGAAGACTCGCGCAGCTTATATGGGCTATTTCATATAGTTTCATTGAGCCGTTCAAAAGTTAGGGCCGGGACGAGGGGAGGGAAAAAAAGTCCCGACTAAAAATGACCACCCTGTATTAAATGAACGCTCGTTTAGGCTGAGCGATTAATGTCTTCGGCCGTTAACGTGCAGCGCCCGATGAAGCTTTCGCCCGTCACGTCGCTTTCGACGATTCAATCTCGCTCGTTTCGGCCGCGCCATTGATAAGGAAACTAGCACCGAGGCTTCGTCTTCGTGTACGACCTACAATAGCCCAATTAAAGCATTGACTTCGTCGTTCCGGGAATTTTTGAGGTCATCCCGAGGGCGTCAAATCCGCGATGTTTTCCAACCCTTGCGTGGAAACGACACGCTCTTCAACTGAAATGATATTCTTCGCTGGTGGGCATCGTTTCTGGTGCAGTGTTCTTCTCAAGGTCAATTTACGAAGTTCATTAGCTCCGTCACCAACGGAAATTTAGAGACGTTTTCACGTCCAAAGCAAATTTTGAATTCCATCGAAAATGCAAGTTCGCAGAAATCCTGTTATCTTGCGTTGACTCCATCTCCCGGGCTCTTTCTGGTTCTTGCCTCATCATGCTCGGTAGCCGTGGCTCTCCGGACCGCCGTCTTTCCTCCCTGGCAGGTCTCATGCCGTGAGCGAAGTTCAGGTCGGCTCCGCGTCCTGAACCTCCACCTGCTTCATATCCTGAACCTCATCCGCCTTTGGATTTTTTATTGCCGATTATTTCATTGTCGATTATCGCTAATGAAAGCTTGATTGTGAGGGATGGTTGACTTCCTTTTAAAGACTGGCGTACCGGGTCGCGTTTGATAGAAAAGTATTTCCTCCGCGACGAGCGATGACCGTGTATGCTGAACCTGCCAAATCATTTGCCTCCTTCCTTAGTATCTGCCAAAGCCGTTCCTAGTTTTTCCCGGATACTGGCTGTTCTCTCTTTTTCGTCTCCTTGTTGTAATGTCTACCTCTGAACGCACCGGAGTTCGAGATCAAACTGAGTGTTTATTGATCGTTCCACAAGAGGGCGCGCCACGGCGCCTTCCACAAATAACAAGCAGCGCCCGATGAAGCAATCGCCCGTCACGTCGCTTCGACGATTCAATCTCGCTCGTTTCGGCCGCGCCATTGATTAGGAAACTAGCACCGAGGCTTCGTCTTCGTGTACGACCTACAATAGCCCAATCGGAGCATTGACTTCGTAGTTCCGGAAATTTTTAAGGTCATCCCGAGGGCGTCAAATCCGCGATGTTTTCCAACCCAATGATATTCTTCGCTGGTGGGCATCATTTCGGTGCACCGTATAGCGCGGATGCGTTCCATTCCGTATGATATTTGAGCTCGACGAAGCGATTATTTCTCGGATTCCCAGCGATTTCAGAGGGCTCTGCGGAATAGATCGCGTGCGCGCCTCAAGACAGCGCGCCCAACGAACGTGAGGCTGATGAAAATGCCGTTCCCGAGCTATGGTAAAATACAAGCGGGACTGGGGCAACAAGCCTTTAAAGTTGGACAACTTCTCAAGGTCAAATGACGAAGTTTATTCGGTCTGTCACCAAGGCAAATTTGAAGACGTTTTCACGTCAAAAAATTATTGACTTCCATCGAAAATGGAAGTCCGCAGAAATCCACTTGTGTCGCATGGACTCTTTCTCCCGTGCTCTTTCTCTTGCCTTTGAGCTTCCATCATGTTCGGTAGCCATTGCTCTCCGGACTGCCGTCCTTCCTCTCTGGCACGTCTCATGCCGTGAGCGACTGGGGCAACAAGCCGTCAAAGTTGGACAACTTCTCAAGGTCAAATGACGAAGTTCATTCGGTCTGTCACCAAGGCAAATGTAAAGACGTTTTCACGTCAAAAAAAATTATTGCCTTCTGACTTCCATCGAGAATGGAAGTCCGCAGAAATCCACTTGTGTCGCATGGACTCTTTCTCCCGTGCTCTTTCTCTTCCTTGCTTTTGAGCTTCCATCATGTTCACCAATCCAACTCAGGTCGGCTCCGCGTCCTGAACCTCCACCTGCTTCATATCCTGAACCTGAGCCCGAACCTGATCCGCCTTTGCATTCTTTATTGCCCATGATCTCGTTGTCGGTTATCGCAAATGAAAGCTTGATTGTGAGGGATGGTTGACTTCCTTTTAAGGACTGGCGTACCGGGTCGCGTTTGATAGAAAAGTATTTCCTCCGCGACGAGCGATGACCGTGTATGCTGAACCTGCCAAATCATTTGCCTCCTTCCTTAGTATCTGCCAAAGCCGTTCCTAGTTTTTCCCGGATACTGGCTGTTCTCTCTTTTTCGTCTCGTTGTATAGATAGACTAGCGTGCGCTGCCCTTCCGGGTTCTCTATTGAACGCATATCCCGCATTTTTTGGGAGGACATTCAGAAGTCTCTCCGGTACCTACTGGGCACACGTGACCGAAGATGTCGCCTCTGGATCTCACACATTCAACGATTTCACGTGTTTTGCCCCAACTTCGTTGTTGCTGATGATGGATGAGACTGTTCGATACTACTCGATCGAGAATCACGGATAATGAACTAGAACGAAAACCTCCTGCGGGTGGAAGACTGTTCTCATAGCGTCACTCGCCTTCGAAATTGATATGGAGCGAGAGGTCAGGCCCCGAGATCAGCGAATACGCGACCGTCGAGCGCTGTTTGAGGCGTCAGCAGGGGAGTTTGCGTCAGGGGAGATAGAGAAATGACAGCTCACGTGCCTCTGAAGCGAGATCCAAGGAGACCCCTGAGCTCAGGATGCAAAGAGTAGAGTTGGCTCGCCTTCGTCGTGCCGATGCACGATCTGAAGAGGATGACGAACGACGAACATTTTGCAGGCCTTCTCTGCGAGCTCGCTCAAACGAGACTGATGGCCAGTGCGCGATCCGGCGAGCATGTAGCAGAGACCGTCGCGCTAAATGTAGGCGATCACAGCGCCGTGATCCAAGTCGCGCGGGTTTCTATCATGATTCGATGTATGATTAATGATTACGGCCTTCATCCGAATGTAGGTATAGGCTCGAGGTTCCTGAGGTGCAGTGTCAGATTTACTATCTTGAGGGATCGCTTCTACCCCTTCCAGACGGCGAACATAAATTCCTCCACTTTTGGGTATGAACTTCAGCCAGTGGCGTAGCTAGGGGGGGCAAGCCAGGGCATTCAACCTGGGCACAGGTTCTTTGGGGCGCGATCAATGATTATTTTACAAACGCGGTATGGGCGGGAAAGCGAACACTCACAAATACTTCGAATACAATCGTGAGGCTTATGTAAATAAGAGCATGAAGAGGATCGAGAATGATTCCAAGACTGGTGGTAGATGGACGGTGCTAAACAAATATTCAGCCATTTAGAATCGGCAACAGAATTCTCACCAAAATAATAACAAACTCATCGATACAAACTAAGTCCGCCCAACCCGAAGGAACTATCCGCTCAGTATGCTGTCGTCCTCTTTCCCGCGGCGAAGCGCGGCAGGGCACGCTAGTCTATCTATACAACGAGACGAAAAAGAGAGAACAGCCAGTATCCGGGAAAAACTAGGAACGGCTTTGGCAGATACTAAGGGAGGAGGCAAATGATTGGGCAGGTTCAGCATACACGGTCATCGCTCGTCGCGGAGGAAATACTTTTCTATCAATGCGACCCGGTACGCCAGTCTTTAAAAGGAAGTCAACCATCCCTCACAATCAAGCTTTCAATTGCGATAACCGATAACGAAATCATGGGCAACAAAAAATCCAAGGGCGGATCAGGTTCGGGCTCAGGTTCGGGATATGGAGCAGGTGGAGGTTCGGGACGCGGAGCCGACCTGAACTTCGCTCACGGCATGAGACGTGCCAGAGAGGAAGGACGGCGGTCCGGAGAGCAATGGCTCCCGAACATGATGGAAGCTCAACGGGAAGGAAGAGAGAGAGCACGGGAGCAAGAAGAACGTGAACAGCGGCAGCGAGAGCAAGAGCGAGAGCAGCGCGAGCGGAGAGAGCGAGAGCAAGCTGGTGATAAGCCAAGAGGAGGTAGGACAAGAGAATGATGATGTGCTCCGGCGGGCTATCGACGTGGGGCCGTAGGGCCGTTGAATCCGAGACAAGACCCAAAGGAAATTCGAATTAATTCGAGGGAGAAACGGAGTTGGCTACTAAATACGAAAAATTGATCGAAGTTCTCGCAACGACTTGATTAGCCCGTGATCCGTTAGCAGGCGGGAGAAAATTTCTGGAAATGACGATTCATTACGCGATCGCTGGGAGGCCACCGACATATATGAATTTGAGTCCTCAGTTTGGAGTAGGGCTTATTCTCCCTTGAAACGATTCGCTGTTGAAAATCACGGGAGCTAATCATTACAACATCGGCCACGGTTCCGGACCAAATGTACCTCGCTCGACCAGCACCGATGCCGCGAGCTCGCCGCGTCTAATTCTCAGTGCCCAGAACGGCCAATAGTAATTAATAACTAGCGTACCCTGCCGCGCTTCGCTGCGGCTCGAAGCATATTGCCGGGAATCTCCCAAGAGTAGGCCCCTTCCCATAGTGGGAACTTTCCATTAGAAGGCGCTCCGCCAGAGCTCATGGAAAAACGGATGCCCCCCTCCGAAAGAAGCTCTCGAATTCCGAAGTCAGCTAAGAGGTGGAGCCGAAGTGCCAGACGTAGGAACGTCGGCGCCCGGGTATCTTCTCCTGGATGAGTCCTTTCATCCTTTCGGGACGATTGATATCATGCATTGAGTGCCAAGCTCTACATCGAGAACACACCCACCCCTCGAATTCGGAAGCATTTGAAGATATAGAAATCTGGATGGCCGGGTCACTATTCGGAGATTTACGGTGTGCTCTCCGTGGATCTCATAATTTTGCTACGTATCTTCGTTTCCCTCTTGGACATGTGTCATGATAATCAGCGGTACTTTCGTTCGCTCGTTTCCTGCTATTCTGTCCGTGATTCTGCCTTCATGATCGTCCCACACTGAATTCGATGTCGTTCGATGTCTCTCGCTTGATTTCGACCGTTTTACCATTATATACTCCTTCGCATCGCGGAAGCATTGTTCTGATTTCTGATGTCCGAAGTTCGGGCATTATCAGAATCATCCCGCATCGAAACATCACAATTACCTACCTGCGCATCATATTCCCCGATGATTCATCTCCAAACATGAGCATATGATATGATGCTCATATAAATCCGATCTCGATTCCCTGACTCTCAAGCTCAAGCCTAAACGGGCACGATAAGCGCGAGAGCGATAAGACCCCGATTCTGACCGTATGAAGTTGGCCCCCGATCCTGAGTTCCGGACTCTCAAGACTAAACGGGCTTGATATAGGCGTGAGAGCGATTGAACTCCCGTTTCGACCCGTTGGGCTCTGCGTAAACTTGCTCGCTATTCTCTATCGAGCGGATTGTACCGCTCGTGAGACGCAAAAAAGACGACGATGTTGAGCCGACTAGCCGGCATAGCGATTTTTATATATAGAGACATCCCCTACTCCTTCACAGACGCTGCATCAGGCCTATCATGAGACCAGTCGCATGAGGTTGATACTATCGCCAAATCTGACACCTCGAGTCTGTTCTACCGCACTGCTAGACAGATCTCGATGAACTGTCTTCGATTGATCAACTCGACGGAAGTCGTTCCAGCCTCAGTCACGGTTATGTGATAGTAGATTCCAATTGTTGCTTCACTTGATGAGGAAGCGGTCCTCAAGTAATACAATGGTTCTTTGAGCTCGTCGACGTACCTAGGTTTGCCGAGAGAATGCCGCAGTTTTTCATCGGAGATAGATCGCTGGATCCTGGATCCGCCGTGCTAGTTTCGTTCTTTGTCGTAATTCGCGCTGAATCAGCTTGAAGTGAGGAATGATTACGAAAGGATCGAAGCCCCGGTTCTAGGAGGTCATTTCTCTGATTCAATAAACTTATTGAATTGACCAGTGTGTGATGGCCAGTGACAGGTATCCGACAGCCACTGAACCACAATTGCCACAGCATAATTGCTCGCGGAAGGATTGACCAAAATTCAAAATCCGGAGAGTGAGACCGCCTTCTTTTTCGAAAGTATTCGACGGAATCGAGCCGCTATCGTCTAGCCGGTCAAAACTGCCGAAGCTGAACGTTTCTTGCCATCATGATATTTGTGCTAGGATGCTTAGTTCACGAGTATTATGAACCCGAGCCTATATTATGGCCTATTTCAACCCGGAGAAAGGATTTTCGAGTTCAGTATGACCTTCTGACGATGCCTCACGAGCAGTCCCATATATTTGACCATGAGAATTTTTCTCATGAAATGCTTCGTTTTAAAGGATTTCGACGATGAAGTTCGTGACAATTTTTGTTGATTCGCACCCCATCTTGTTCACCTATCGGGGGCTGAAGCGTAGTTCTACGCTAGAATTCACTGGATCACGGAATTTAAACGCGGCGCTGAGGTGAGGAACCGTTCTTCCTTGATTCTTCAGATTCTCAGGGAAGGATCCCAAGAGTCATCACATTCGGTAGGGAAAACCATTTATTGCCCTCACTGTGTTCAGTCTCTCCCGGAGAGCTATCATGAGACAATCTGAAGATTCTGGACTAACGAAGAATACCCCATGGTCGAGCGAATGAAGTCGCGCTCACTCACGAGGGAAGTGTCTGAGTTCGGGCCATGGTTTTTCGACGGGCTTTGCGGGGAGGATCGGCGGGCACCTTCTGAGTAAATATGTCAACTTTCCAGTGGCGGAAAACCTTCCAGAAGAAGGTTGCTGGTGGTTGCTATGGAGCCTCAATGGCGGAGCACTTTCATAGCAAGCTCGACCATCGTCTCGGCGTCTCGGGTTCGATACCAGCCCGGGACCGTCTTTTCCAGGGATTTTTCCCCTTTTTTGGTTCCATTCTTCATTTATCCAGTATTTCGTTCATTCCCCGTCAGGAGATCGGGGAAAATGATGAGTATGAAGTCAGACGACGATTCGGTGCGTATTGATTGGTGAGATGCTCGATGTCGATCACGAAGAGAATTGAAATAGTATCGCTTCTCGCATCATGGATAGCCGTTGACAGATGGCTCTGCGCCATCCGCATTTGAATGCTCGCGATGTCGTACAGCAAGACCGTCGACGCCAACTTGTGAGGCAGTCTCCAGCGTCCCGGGTGCGATGTACTTTGTACATATTATACATAGCTTTCCTCCGAGAGTTTCGCAGGTACGTCTTGTATAGAGAGTCGCAGGATTTATTCAATACAACTTTCGAGATCAGGATACTATTGGCGTGACAACTTATTTCAAAACCTGCACAGAGGTTCCATCGGCTCTCGATCGTGCGAACGTGCGCACATCAAAATGTGCAACAATGTGTGTTTCCCGTCGTTGGATCGGAAGCAGCCTCCTCCTCGCATTCCATTCAGGGCTAACCTTCGCCGTGCCCGTGACTCTGTCCAACACTTCTCGTGCGGACCGTTGGAGTACGTTAGGGCCCGATGGGCTTTAACGCTTTCGACTCCAGGGTCTGCGCTTCTCTCGGGCGATCATGCGCGCAGTTGACTCTGATCTTCGACCTGGGTGAATTATTTCTGGCAGACTACGAAGTTGCACTCACGACAAACGCCCCAACGATGATAAGGAAGATCCTGACTTCGACAGTGGTTCATTTTTGTCAGGCATCGGGGTCTTCACCGGCGGAATTCCTGTCCGGCGCCGATCTGACCTCTCTGACGCCCGGTGACGAAAACCTTGTAGCATTCATCGTGCAGCTCTTGGAAAATCATGCAAATTTGACCGACCCACTGTTGGTCGATTCGTCGGACGAGAGCGATGTTGACGTGATGGAAGACCAGAGGCAAGAGGGCGCGGAGAGAGAAGACTGTGATTGGGAGGATAACGATCAGTACCCCGAGTCAGACACAGATCTCGATTATAGGCCGGTTGAGGGGCATGAGCCTGATGAGGAATGTCGGCCCTCATCGATCTCACCATCAGATGAGAACGTTATAGTTTTCAGTCGAAACACAGCGGTATCGATCGATCGCGTGGGGAGAGCTCTCTCCTTTTACCGAGGTTGCAAAAAAGGCACTCGAAGTCTGAAATCTATGAACGAAAAGCACAGATTCATTAAGGATAAACACGACCTCGAGAAGCTCCGAAAGTTCGAGAAAGATAAGGAGTCAGTCATCGATCGCAGGAATCAGATGAAAGTGCTCACTGAACGCCTCCGAGAGCAGGTTTTTGACAAATTGGAATCTGGCATCTCCTTACATGACAGAAACCTGCAAGAGATGGCCCGCGGGTATAGTCGAAGTATGGGTGTGCGGAAGTTCAGTGCCTCCTTGAGCTGGGTCAAACGCTTCCGGAAGAAAAACCGCATAGTATCTCGCAGAATCACGAAGGTGATCTCGAAACGTTCGAAAGCAAACATCGTAGGAACGGAGAGGAAAGCTCGAGAGTTCGTCTGCGACTTCCGCGCGCTCGTAGAGGCAGAGTCGATTGGACTCGACGCTATCGTCAACGCCGACCAATCGGGATTCACCAAGCAGCTCTATTCAGCGCGCTCGTTCGCCCCGAAAGGTTGCAGAAATGTCGAGCGCTCGGTTCAAGCTGTGAGCTCGACTACGCATTCCTACACCGTACTTCCGATAATTTTCGCCGACGGCAGGTTAGCTCCGAAATTATTCGTGGTGCTCGCAGAGCCCAACGGAAAATTTCCTCGCGACTTCACGAACCCTTCGACAAATCTGGTGGTGAAGTGCCATAAGTCGCATATCATGACGAAACAATTATTCAAGGAATGGCTCACTGAATGCGTCTTTACACAAGACATGCCCGAGAAACTCGTCCTGCTTCTTGACTCTTGGACATGTTTCAAGGACCATTCGACAATCAGGAGCCTCGTGCCTGATGGCAAAGAAGTTATCATCCGGAACATACCTCCGGGTGCAACGTCGATTGTTCAACCTCTCGACGTATATTTTTTCCGCGTCTTGAAGGGCTATGTGCGGCGTGTTCACGAGCACATCATGGCTTCAGCGGAAAGCTTCCAGATCAGTTCGCGCGTTAACATACTTCTGGTGCTTGAAGTCGTGTGGAATCAGTTCTGCAATGCTCGCTTCAAGCCCTTCCTCCAATACTCTTGGAGGAAGGCGGGGTACATGGATCTAGCCCCCGAAGCCTTTAAGACTCCCGTTCAAGTTTGCTTCGACGGCTTGGCTGTGCGCGATTGCGAAGGTGGTTCGCATTGTGGAAACTCATCTTTCGTACGCTGTGCATATTGCGAGAAGCAATTCTGTTTCAATCATCTATTCATCATCAAGCATCTTCATATTCAGTAATAAATCGCTCAATTGAATCTCCGTCGACCTCTTTGATATTCTGATAAATGATAATCGAAATAAAGAATGAGTAAAAGAGAGAAGAAAAAATAAAAAAATGGTTCCGACTTGGAATTGAACTCAAGACTCTGGAATGATGGCAAAAGTTGCTGTGGCAGCGCTCCGCCATTTTAGATTCCTAGCGGCCGCGCACTGATCCCTGCACTGGGATAATTTCCTTCGGAATGCTCTTCCGCTGCAGGGAGTTTCATGGCCATGTTTGAGACGCTGACGCGGACCGACTCTGCGAATTTCGTCGAAAGCACAACGGGTCGAACTCCGACACTTCCCTCGTCAGTTCACGGTCCGGATACCTGATGGCTTCAACAGCTTCCGGAGAGGGGCCGAGACCCCTTAGAATGAGTCGACACGCCGGCGACGCGACGTCTCAATCCTTGTTCCGTGAAAATGTCATCGGGCCGACACCGACTAGAGCTTGGCTTCTGGAACTTCGACCCCTTTCGGCGATCGTAGAGGAATTCCAGCGCTGTAGCATTTCCCCTTGGGGAGTTTCTCCAGGAGTGTTCCCACAGCCGATAGACTGTTGACTTTTCCTGTTCGAGGTGTTGACGGAATCGACATTCCCGTGGAAGAGCACCGGTGTCGAAACTTCAGAAAGCCGTGGCCATAATATCACACTTTCGGCTGGACGTTCGGCGTCGTTGTAGAATCGGGCCCCAACAATAGAGTATTCTTGGAACGGACCAGCGCTGCGTCGTTCAATTGAATGTTGGAATAGGGAATGCGTTTTCTTGAAGCGTCTTCTGATGAGATTTCGATTCTTCCCGATCGTCGGCGTCGTTCTGTCATATTCTGGCCCGCTCCTGTCTACCCGGATTTCGGACATTTGATGATGCGGTCGAGTTGTCGGGTTGCACGGTGGTCGGCGGGTCGGTGGTCCGAGCGGTCAGAGTTTGCGCCCGGTTTCGTCAAATCTTGAGCAGCCAGCTCCGGCGATTCCTCGCTTCCCTTGACAACTTCCGCTTCCCTTGATCACGCTTTCCATATTTCCGTTTCGGTGCTGAATGGATATGTGGCCTGCCTTCAGCGCGCTGTTTTCGTGTCGCTGGCATTCTCGATAAGATATATTTACCTCCGCCTCGAAGGTTCGGTGAAAGGCTGGTCGTAAAGTCGCACTGATGGAGTCGGATACGTCTCCCCGTGAAAATCGAGCCGACAACGTGTCGATAATCCTTCCGAAACCTGGACACATCAACCGAGTTGACCCTTGGCGCAATCGATCAGCAGTGCTGCGCCAGCTCCTAACCAAAAAATTCTCACCGTAATTACGGACAAACAGATACCCTCGCGGTGCTCGTCTCGGCAAACAAGTATTTTTCTCGGAGCTCCCTCGTCCCACCACTTGCAGCGAACGGGGAGCGTGACATGTGATATTCGGCCGACGAGAAAAATCACTGTGCTAAGTACGCCTCTAATAAAACGATTGTTGTGTGTAGTTTTTCGTCCTGTTTCGGCGGTATCTCGCTTCTCTTGTACTTCTGCGTGAACGAGACTCCCTGTCCGCGCCTCAGCAGCATCGCACGACTGTCTTCAGTTTCCTTTCGCGATTTTGTCCGTCGCACAGGAACAGCGTGACCGTCTTCTTATCTGTAAGCTTGGATAATGGGAACGGCAGCAGCCGCGGCAAAAGACCCCTTTGTCTTGGGTGACTGTTGCCGTCGACGCTGTAGCCCACATCCCTTTGTGACAAGTTCCTCAACAAGCGATTAGCTCTGCATCATGATGTCGAATCAGCGACGTTAGCACCAAGACCGTGCGATGACCGAATGCCAGGGCCCGCATCGCGACGTCCAGCGCGGACTTAAAGTTCCGCTGAAGAAGTTCTGTGATCGCCGAAAGGGTAGCGACCTTCCCCACGGTAGATCTCGTGTCTGACCGAAGGCTGCTTTTGCAAAATGATTCCAGCTCGTTTATGTAGGTGACCCCAGCGATGACATCGCGTGGCGTATTGTACGAATTCACTCAAGGCAAGACGCTCCGGGCGTGGTTTCTTGCTTTTCGCGCGTGATCGTCTCTCGGGCTCTGACGAGAAATCGAATGCCATAGGAAGCTCTGCGTAGACGTGTGAACCTCGGGCCCTTTTCAGCATTGGTCCACGACAACCGAGCGAGAGAGAAATCGCAGAAAGCGCTGGTATCGTTTCGCAAGTCGGACGGTTCTAGGATCTCGGAACGTTTCCCTCGGGTTCGGTTCCGTAGATCAAGAGCACTTCGGGACGAGTCGGCGGCGCTGGGAAGGTTCCAGACTAGCTTCCTCCCCGAAACCCATTTGCGGAAGCCCGGCTTGCCCCGAACGAGCATTACCAGAAAGATTCAATCCCTGATGAAGGCGCGCTTTTTCCCGAATCGCGCGCTCAAAATCGCTTCCGAAAGTCATTTTCTTCAAAAGTAGATCCAGAGCTTTGATACCGCGGCAGCCAGAATAGCATCCACGGCCCCTGAAGGAGTTGATGACGGAAAAAAGCGAATCAGTCAGATGAAGTGGCTATCGAGTTCTGAACGTTACAGACTCACTCACGCTGAGAACATCGGCTTGCACGCTCAGCATTCGACGTGATCACCGGTGGGATGATCCAGTGAATTCGAGTGGGGGAGGGAGACTTCCCTTCAAGCCGCGTCGAAGTCTCCGCTCACGCGAAGAGTCCCACGAGCGTCTGAAGCCACGCGTGCTGAAAAACTCGGATTACTTCTCGAACACAGATCAAAAAAATCTTCTTGCTCGAACGACAAACTGCGTTTAGATAATTCATCACTCAATTCGGCTCGGAATCTGATCCCCGTACTCAAATGAAATGCGCTAATTTGATGATTGATCAAACGATTTTCGAGAGCAGACTCGTGAATTCACCTTGATGATGCTCTAACTCGAGATTCATACCCGATTACCTCGTTCTCGGCGCAACGCTGATTTCGTGCCTGAACAATATCGATGGGGCGCATCGCACATCGACTTTCGGGCCGTAGTCGATTCATCAAGGCCTCGATCGGAGATCAATCGAAGTGCGGTGGATATCTGCGTAGGGTCGCACCTCAGAACTTCGGGTTCAATGCGGCCGTACCCCCATTCCCGACAGGAGCGGTACACTCGTCTTCATGAGCTTTGATAAGAACGTCTAGAACCCAAGCGATGAGCGTGAAGAACAGGATAAGTAACACGAGCCACGAAGCGCGGCGATCAGCTCCGACATCGAGCTCCGGAGCCGTATTTTTCTGGTGAATGTCAGTGACTGTCAGAATGACGTCGCTCCGAGGACCGGATGCAAGGCTATCGGGTCAGTTCAGGGCACCGGTCGGCACGTGCCTTTCTTCCCCGAAAAAAAGCCCAATGAAGGGAAGAGTGACGGCGAACAAACTTGTGGCAGCTGTGCATTATTCTGTCAATCCGCCATTCATCATTCCCCGAGTGCAAATAAAAACAGCTCGACGCATCCGAGACACGGCTCGCACACGGCGTCGCACTGTGACAGTCGGCATACATGCCTCGTTCCCCTGATCCGGGTGTGGCGGCTTAAGCTCTCTGGAAGAGCTCGCCTCATTTTGCATACGGATCAGAGTGCGTTCCATGAAAAAGCCTCATCCGACCTCGCTTCTGGAGGACTCCGACATCCTCCAGTCCCGCATTTGCTGCCCGAGCTCGACCCGCCGACGGAGCCGCGGAGTTCATAAGACTTTTCAAGCCGTGTCACTGCGGGAATCACATCCCACGCCACCGTTCCGGCGCTATGTCGGCGCTTTGTCGGCGTTGTTTCGGAGAGTCCTTTCAAAAAGTCAAGCGCGGCTTCCCCGTAATTTTCTTCCAGTGGTGAGCGGTCGAGCGAGCTCTCGCAGTGGTGATTGGGCACTCGGTGAACATTCATGGACTTGAAAAGGGATGAACTGTACGGGATTCGGAAGGAAGTCTATTCAAATGAATAGAAAAGTTATGATGCGACAAAGCTGCGCCCTGAAGCTCGACTTTCCCACACTGACGAATATTAGGCGGAGCAAAGCTCGGACGTTCCTTCACCGTCAGAAGTTGGAGGATAGTTCCCATGTTGACTGGACGGCTAGCCCGAAGTCACGAGGACCTGGAGCCAGCACATGGTAGATGCTCATCGCCAGGAGTGATATCTGATCTCCACGACATCTCTGATGCTGAGAGTCGTGTCAGACAAGCACCGGGCTTGTTTTAGTGAAAAGTGCCATCGCGTCCGGCGCTCCCGACATCCCGGTAAGAGAGGCAATCTTCATGGAGTCATCTCACCATGACCCGTGGAATTGTCATTCCAGAATTTTATTTATGAACCTTCTTGCGAAGAGCGTGATTCAGCTTCCCCGGGAACGAATAGAAAACGAGCGATGGAGAGCTTATGTAGAACACTCGGTCATGAATTAGGCTCATCGGATGGCGGAACAAGCACCGTAATTTTGGAGCGTCGTTTCATCGAGTGGCAAGGGTTGTCATTATCATGTTTATAAGCTTTTTGGAGCTGCTCTTGGAATCAGGCTCGAATCTTCCGAGGACAGCGCTCCTTTAAAGCCAACAATATTTCGAGGGAAGGATTCGCACAGTACCCGCCAGAATCCATTCAGCGTTGGATAACTTCGATATTTGAATTTGCGTCACTACAATGATGTGTTGCCATGAAGGGCTAGTTCCAGAATCCATGCAAGTCACGGAACAACCGCTGTGCTTCAATGGAACTCCCCCACAGTTTACATCCGACAGCTTGATTTATGGAAAGCGAGTGGAAAAGCAAAGCATTCGGAACGACTGTCATGGTGTGCTGCTAGCCAGGAACGGATCCGTTTTTTCTGACAAACAACAGTTCGAGTCGAAAAAGTCGCATCCCCCTTCGCCAATCGATCAAGTGCGATGGAATAGCAGTTCATCGATGATGAAGCTCTGGAGCGGCTATCGGAACAGAATCTTGTCAGGTTCGCTTTCCTCGATTTCGCCGAAGCGATTTTCAGCCCTCGCTCAGTAGCCCAGGGAGGAAAATGTCGGTTCCAGAAATCGTTATCGCTGAGTTGTGCGAGGAGGCTATGCTCCCGACGAACGGAGGGGTCATCGGTACCATGGCCCGCCAGCGAGGGTATAATTATATCAATTAATTTGAGATTGACGCGCGCAGATCGATGCTACTGCCGTGGGATCAGGCCTGTTCGCTCTATCAGACCACCGAACCATGCGCGAAAATCACATTCCGCTGCCAAGCCAAGCTATTCTGACTTCCCCGGGGTGGATCAAGCTTGCCGGATCTGATTGAGAGTCTTCGGAAACGGCTTGGTTAAGGGAGTGTCCGCAATGAAGTATCTGCCTGTCACAGTAGGCAGCCAGATAAGTCGTGCGTTGGACGCTGGGATGATGGACAAGCTCGACTTAAGAAGTCGCGCTTCTCCCATTCTGACAGTTGTTTGCCGAATATTTTTGGCTGCCGATTCTCGTAGTTGATCGAATGAGATACAGGGACTCGCGGACCGAATGTTCCAAACAAACATCGATGATCAATTTGGAGTCCGCCGATTAGTCAGTCGCGCGAAGATCGCTCAGTCTCCGTTTCCAGCAGGCTCCCGATCGTAGCGAAAGGAGTCGAACATCGCGCTTCTGCCTGAGTGAGGGCCATCGGTACGAACCTGACGCTCCGACACTAGGGGAAATCAGGCTGGGCGGAAAATCGACTCAAGCTCAATTGGTTTATCGGAAGTTGACAATGATTGGACTCGTTTTCGCTCCCAAAGCTCGGCCGCTCCCTGTACCGTGAGAAAGCTTATGATACCTCGGCCCGCAAGCAGTCGGATCATGACATCGATTTTCGATCTCGGGGAGCTGAGCGCGGCGAGTTCGCCGTGACTTTTCCATAGCTCATAATCGCGAATTTTCGATCAGAGCTCCGCTAAGTTTCCCGATGGCCATCCTCCGATATCCCGATTAAGGTTTCGAAAATTCAAGTTCCAGGATCATTATGGGCTAGCTCGGCGCCGCGTGGATTCAACCGATTCCTCCACGAGAGGGAGTTCTGAAGCTTCGTGATGTTCTTCCTGAAAGGCTCATGGTTCCGAAGAGCCCGTAAACTCCCGGCGCTCATCGGAGCGTCAATACTCATGTCCTGTCTACTTTTATTCGGACCGTCGTCGTTCTCGGCACCAAACGCTCCAGATGAACTCCAGTGGTTACGCAACGACGACCACCAGAAGGAATACATCGACAAGAAAGGAATTCATGTCATCGTCGGGCATTACATGGGGAAAGACTTACCTTGGGACCCCAAGGAAAACATCACGGAAGGTAAGCGAGCCTCTGAGACCTCCAACGGAAGCAAATTAGCTCATTGGAAGGAATAATTCCGATGGTTAGAGATATATCAATCATTAAACAAGGCTCATCTCTCCCTCTTCTAGCCGTATTGAATGCGAACAGCTATAACCCTCTGGAAGGTGCCGGTAACATGGGACAGCCTGTTTATCCGCTTCCATCAGAAGTAGTCCGATCGAAAATGCTCTACTCTATCAACAGGTAATTGGGATAGAAGTTCACTTATCCATCACTGCTTCAGAGAGCTCATGCGATGCATCGGATTGCGGTTTTTCCGCGGAGTGAACCGGCTGCCGGACGAACTTCATCGCTAAGTGAGTTTTCTCAATTCTAGGTTCAATCTCTTGGTGTCGGACAAGATCTCAGTAGACAGGACCCTAGCGGACGCGAGAAAATCTGTGTAAGTTCCGAGAGAGTCTCCCAGAGGACTTCGTCACGAATCACGACGCGATGAAGGCTATACGTCGACTGAGTGTTCACGACTTCTTTCATCAATCATTCAAGGTGTCGTAACATCAGCTACGCCTACGACTTACCGGACACTTCAGTGATCATAGTGTTCCATAACGAAGCGTGGTCGACGCTGCTGCGTACGGTCCACTCCGTGATTAACAGATCACCGCGTGATCTGGTCAAGGAAATCATGCTGGTAGACGATGCGAGTGACAGAGGTGGGAAACGATCTCATCTGGTCATTTACTCGTAGGGAGACGGTCGAGCGGGCACAGGTCTGATCAACACGGCTCTCCTTCATGTAATTTCAGAGTTTCTCAAACGAAGCCTGGACGCTTACGTGCGCTCACTGAATTTTCCGATCAAAGTCATTCGATCGCCGAAGCGCAGCGGACTAATTAGAGCCCGACTGATGGGAGCCCGAGCTGCTGAGGGAAAAGTTTTGACGTTCCTGGACGCGCACTGTGAATGCACGACCGGCTGGCTGGAACCGCTCCTGCAACGGATTAAAGAAGACAGGTTCGCCCCTATTTCCTGCGATAATCTCAACATGATCCCACAATGGAAATCATTAACCGGCGTCGGACTCCCGAGAATGCCATCGGCAATCGAATGCTTACCGTTAAAACTTTCAGAACCCGAGTCGTTTGTCCGATCATCGATATTATCCACGACGACACCTTCGCCTACGTCAAGAGCTTCGAGCTCCATTGGGGTGCCATCAACTGGGAAATGCATTTCAGGTGAATCATCTCGCCAGAAGATTGAAGAGAATCCATTTTTCTTGATTATGAAATAGACGATCTGCTCCGCGTCGTGCTCGGAGGAGCCACCAGAGCAATAGCATTTTTCTAATCCATAGATGGTACCCGGTCGGTCCTCACGTCTTGAAACAACGACATGGCGATCCCTCGGAACCATTCAAAACCCCTGTGATGGCGGGAGGCTTATTCTCGATCGACAAGGAATATTTCTACGAGATGGGCGCTTACGATGAGCAGATGGATATATGGGGCGGCGAAAACGTCGAAATGTCCTTCCGGGTGAGTCTCCTGGATTTCTGAAGAATACTTGCCCGATAGTAATAAGTTATTCCTGTGACGGCTCTGGAGTCGCCCGAGGCGCTTTGATTGACTTTCGGAGCGCTGAATTTTCCAGATATGGCAATGCGGCGGATCTCTCGAGATCGTCCCTTGCTCGCACGTCGGTCATGTCTTTCGACGTTCCTCTCCGTACACCTTCCCTCACCCGAAAGGAGTCGGAGGCATACTCTTCTCTAATTTAGCTCGCGTAGCCGAAGTATGGATGGACGACTGGGCTGAATTCTACTTCAACATGAACACGGAAGCGAAGAAATTGCGCTCCACAATGGATGTCGCCAAAAGAAAAGCTTTAAGAGACAGATTGCATTGCAAGCCATTCTCGTGGTACTTGACCAACGTTTGGCCAGAAAATTTCTTCCCCAGCGAGAATCGATTCTTCGGAAAGGTTTGTAAGCGATATCTGGTCATTGGATGCTTCTTCGATATGGCAACAGAGACATGACATCAATTTCGCCGAATGATGGAGCTCTCGTCGAAACCGTGTTTTCTGCACAGATCCGTAATCGAGCTGCGGAAAAATGCTTCGGCCGACCCGTTTCGAAAAGTTACCATCAACCAATCGGGAAAGTGAAGCTCGAAGATTGTGCGGTGACTCATTACGCGCGACAGTATTTCGTAATGACCGGAGAAGGATATCTGATGACGGATGAATCGGTTTGTCTCGATTCGCCCGAGGGCTACGAAGATACCAATGTCGTGATGATTGCCTGCCAGGGGATTCAACGGCAGAAGTGGAGATTCGATGTCAAGGTCCGTTGCCTGTTCGAGATATCCCAAGTTGATATTCCACCAGCTCCCAGTCGTATTCATCAACATCCCTCATTCCGCCGAGCCCTAATAGATTCAATTGTTCCACAGACGGGGGCGATCATGCATCTATCGAGTCGGCTGTGTTTGGATCTGCCGTCGAAATCGAGTCCTGACGGTCTGACTCTTCAGAAATGCTCACCCAAGAAAACTCAGCGCTGGATCATGGAGAAAGCCGGCTGGAATCGAGCCGTGTGAGTCGGGATTCATGGGGAGCCCGGTGTGAGATTCGTCGTACGCGGCTTTCGTGATTCGTAGTCATCTGTAAATAGCTATAGAGAAACTCATCTTATTCTTGTATGAATGATCTGTAGATATGAAACTCACATTCGGTATAATGTATCAATTATTTATTTTAACTCAAGTATATCAGGAGAAATAAACAGAGGAAAAATAAAAGTCAGATCGACTTCCGTCGGCTGCCTCCCGATCGTGAGTAGATTGCAGAATAGAATTAAACCCTCCTCTTGGTATATTCCTCCGGAGGTGGATTCGTCTCATTCGAAACGAGCGACATTCGCGAGCTGAAGCGTCGATTTGCCATCAGGCTAGACATTTGCATTTTCTGAGGCGAGGGAAACGAATAAGGAGGGGAATCCCCGGGTAACCTTAAGGCTCGATCGCAAAGAAGGATTTACAATGCGATAAAGGCTTCGAAGTCCGTATTCCGCCGACAATTGATGAGTTATCAATGTTCTGTTCCGCGTTAGACCGCACCGCCGCGCCGGCTCCAAGAAGACGGTTCCTGTCTCCCTCGGCAGAATGTGGGTCGTCTCCCTCGAGACTTTGATTAATGTTTTCTGCTTCCACGTGGGTTTTGCCGTCGAAACGGAGCAGTCATCGGGTCCGGAGTTTTTCGAGACAGTCATATCTGAGAAACTGCGGCTCTTGCCGAAAGTCTTCGAATCGAAGTGCGGTCCCGTTCATCGGTGCTCTGGAGATTCTGGGTCGGTTTACGGAATCTCGACGGCGTTCCAAATGAGCGGCAGTGTCGAGTGCAAACTCCGTCCAACCGCGATTTCCACCGAGTGCGAGATACCCCTCAAAGTTCAGTGGCTCCGGGCGAGAATTGGAAACGAGGGCTCAGGTAAAAGAAAACGCCTCCATAGCTTCACCGCAGGAACCCTAAGATTCCCATGAATTTTAAAAGCAGGGTTCCTCGGGCTCCGCCCATGCTGCTCATCATCGTGAGATTGATGAACTAAAGTTATGCCTTGAGAGCGAGTTCTCCCTCTCGGCTCATACTCATTCCGGCGCGGAAGCTGACTGAGATTCATGAAGGAGAATAATGTATTCGTGGTCCCGTCTGACCGTCGCGGCCGAGAAGAGAAGCGACCCTGGATCTTGTCGCCGATAATTTGCTCCCCGTTCTGATTCTTTCCCAATATCTGGTACAGTCGAGTGCTTTTTCCGGAGGTTCCATCGACGGAAGCCGCCGACGGAGTAGGGCTCCTCGCATTCCGAGCAGTTCGCGAGTACCGTCGTAGCGCGCTCTCAGGACTCAGAACTGGACGGGACCTCATATCCTCGTACACGGGCATTCCACTCCCATAACTCGAGCTATCAAACGAGCTAAGGCATCGAAGAGGAGCTGAATATTTGGGAACGCTCCCCTATCCCCCAACGCGCCACAGGCGCTTCTCAAGGAAGCGCGTACCGATCGTCAGCTTCTTTTGGAACTCGCTAGTCACAACAAGCTTCCGTAAGGGAAGATGCTCCGGATGAAATCTTCGAAACAACGATTCACCCGAAGGCTCATCCTTGCAGATGAAATATTCTTCAAAATGGCTCGAGGACGAGTAGTTTATCACGAAAATTTGGGCATCAGAGAAGATGGCTTCGAAGATCTCATCGAACAGATTGTCGTGGACGATGCGTCCCATGCCCTCGAATTGCAGAGCATCAGAAGGTGCGTTATAAGCGCATTGAATGATCTGAATACTATGTTGAGCTGCCTCATCCTGGGTAGGCAACCGTGCGACCATGCTCCATCTGTGAGGTGTGCCCTGTGAGACTCTCAAGCACAGGAGAGAGCTTGCGGAGGGAAGGGAAGAGGATTATTCCAAGAGCAAGGTCATGATTCTCCGCCATGCGCAGCTATGATTCATTGCCGGAAGCTCCTCGTATTCACCCAATTCCACCCCGAAAAAACTGCCACGTCTCTCCCGGAGACGAGGTACTCCATGGATGCAATAAAATAAGTCCTGACAGAGGGACATCCTTACAGTATTCCCTTGCTGAGGTCGAGATGAAATACGTTTATTTTCTTCTGAGGGAGGGCGGAAAGTTCTCTCCGACAGGAATCTGACTCCTTGGCCTTTCCACCAAGGTCTCCGCGAATATCCGGTGACTTCAAGGAATCGTGATCGGCATGGAGGCGAGCGAGAGCCTTCGACGAATTCCGGAGCTCCTATACGATCTTTACTTCGGCTCGTTCATGCCGGGTGGGATTTCACCATTGTAAGGATCTCCCCGGCCTTCAATAAGGAAATTTAGAGCCTCATCAGGAATCAGTTCTATTAGGCGATAATTCACCGGAGCGATTCAGTTACTCTAGCAAAAGGCACTGAGACTAGAGGCAGTCACAGCCATAGATTCGCCGTGAATGGAAATGCTGGTCGGAGCTTTACGAACGCGATAACGACTCCTAAAGTCCTCCACGTCATTGATGATTGTTATTTCATCGATACGAAGCTAAAGTGAAATGGAATTGCTCGCACCGCGGAGCCACTGACTCCCATGCCGTGAGCCAAATCCAGGCATGTGGCGCGCTCGCGTGGTTGGCCTTAGTTTCCTAGTTTTCTCATCTACGGTTGTCAGCGAAGAGCATGAAGAAGGAGATCGACTTTACTTCGAGATGAATATCCCGAAGAAACTTCGGAACCTTCCAGCCAGCTTCGAGGCGATGGAAGGCTCAGCTGTGCACCGTTGCCCGGAAGAGGTCAATGCTGTGGTCTACGGCATCCCCACAGCTTTCCGACAGAATGGCGATATTGAGTGTCGATTGCAACTGTCACTATTTCATCCGATCCGATGCATGATACCCTTGAAAATACAGTGGCTCCGGGCGAAGAGCGTCGATGGCACAGGTAAATACTAATCACGTATCTAATAATTTCCCCAGGTAGGATTATGGTTTTCCACGTCTCGATAGCAGAAGACTTTTCCTGGTTGAACTTGGATCCGGAGAGAGATCACCGGTCGAGTGAAGGATAACTCTTGTTCACAGAGGAATTTTTCTTCAAGACAGTCACGGGCAGCATCGATCATCACATGGGACTTCTCGGTATCGATGAAGAGGGTTTCAAGAAACTCGTCGACGGACTAGCAATCGATGAGGAAGAATCGCATTTCCGGAGTCGGCGCAATCAAAAAGATCTGATAAAATGTGTTGTCGACGGATTGATGGAGCTGAACCGAAAGTTCGCTTCGATTCTTCTGGTGTGAAATTTTGCCTGATTATGATGCGATCCTCAAAGGAGCGTCGGGAGTGATTTCAGTCTACAATGTACGCGGTGAGGGGAGGGACGGAAAGCCTCCGTCGAGCGAGCTTCCCTGATTGGATGATCTCATATTTTTGAAAAACAACTCAGAAGTTCTCATCAAAACTGTAGTCTCCGCATCGGTCTCATTCATGTTAGTGTTCATCTTAATGTCTTTCCTCGAAAAATAAAAAAGCAGAACCTGAGGGAGTCACAAGTATTTACAGTTTGCGACGGGTGGGAGTCGACAAGGCCGACCCCGATTGAATTTGTCGAGGAGAGGTAAACATACGCATTCGACTTCTGATTTATTCTAATCATAAGTGCGTCGGGCGGCACCGCTCGGTGGTTTCGCACTGGTGGTTTCCAAACTTCTTTGCTGAAATCATCGACCTAAGAAACGTATCTCACTTCCTGGGGTCGTTGCTGCTCGGGTCCGAACTGGGTCGAAAAGCCGTTGAAGCTCGCAGAAACATGCGGGTTGCGTTCGGAGATGATACTAAAGCAAAAACTCAAAATCCGGAGATTCTCTTCGGGGAACACGATCCTGATAGACGAACCGCGATGCGGGAGAACACCGGAGACTAACAGGGAAGCACTGCTCGCACTATTGGAGGGAGGCCCGTCGCATCGATCCGAGACTGTATCATGACAGGGGGGGGGATGGATTATTACCTGTAGCAGAAACCTCAGGAGCCGAACCTGGAGAGCTCTTAGCGCCCCGACCCGATCTGCTACGGAAGCTAGGCTGCATTCCAATGAGGTTCTCCTTTCCATTTGGTGGGTTGTAGAGGTGTGATCCACTACGGGCTCCCAGAGAGCGGTGAGACGATCGACGCGGAAAGACACTTCCAGCTGCTCGGAAACCTAGGGGCGGCGTTGAGAAAAGAACGTCTAAGAAGATAACCTCTAATGCGACGGGAGCTTTCTACGAGAGAGGTAACAAGAAGTCGCCCGTCGGGGAAAGCAAACTATAGAAAAGGAGGAGACTTTGTATCCGACGAATGGAGCTCCCTGAGCTTCATCGAGCTTCCGATGACGATTCCTTCCGTTCTTCCTCAACTATGCGTTCCAGATATTGGATAGAGTCCCCGATTAGTGCTTGGCGCTGTTTTTGCGTGAACCAGATTGTTGCGTGATCTCTTTCCCCTCAAAACTCGTGTGCTGCCACGCGGCAAAATCGAATTTCCGTAGCTGCGACGACGCTGCGTCGTTCCCCACAAACAACCAGTTCGCACTCCAAGGGGAGAGTCCTCCAGCGCTTCTGAAGCAGGATGAGCAGCGAGTTCTGATTTCGGAATCGAAGTGGGAATTGGAGATAAGGAATCGACTATAGTTCACAAGAAGGTGTTGCCGCCGATCACCCTCGATGATCCGCACTCGGCGTGGCACTGACTGCTGCCAGGGCGGAGTTCAGTGATTCTTCATGGAAATCGGTGGTACCTTTCCCCGTCAAGAAACTTCGGAAGGTAGTCAGTGTATGAGGGCTTGGTGGCCGGCCGCTGATACCGCGTGCTGACTCCTGAGACACCGGTCATTGTTACCCAGACGGCTTGGTATCGAATCGCGGCTCAGGTGATTTGGGTTAGAATAAAAAAATCGAGACCTGGGGGAGATGGGCCAGGATGCCATTCCGGCGAAAAGGCTCTCGGGCGGAGGACCTGTACCAAGAGGGCCGAATTCATAGTAGACGGGGAGTCGCTTGAAGATGAGGATTACAGCTGGTTGCTAACGAGTACAATGAGATTCACACCTGGGTAGACCTCGGACTGAAAACCTGATGAGCCCTAATAAACATTCAACGAATGTTTGGAAAGCAAACTGTATTTGCATTCGACTATCATTCTACACCTCGTCTTACTCCTTGGCCTCTATTCGTCTCGAGCTCGGCGATACCAACGACCTCGGTGGTGCAGAGCTGTCCCTGATCAAATTCGCATCCGGCGAAAGCTTAGCTCGTCGCAACAATTTATGGCCCGAGAAGAAGACTCGGGGAAAATGTCGAAGATTTCCCTCGGCGGTCATGTCCGGAAACTTGCGGACAACTTCGAGGGTCTTCTTGTCGATTTTGGTGTATTTATTCCGTTCCTGCGCGGCCGACGCACCGCCGAAAAAGTGTCCCATCTGGAAGTCTTTGTTCCTCGGAGTTTTCTGTGAGCCGTCAACGCTTTTCCACATCGTAGGGATTGTGACTCGGAACTCGAATGGATGTTGGTTTCAGTCTCTTCATCCAGCTACGAGCGCGTAAGGTCTATATCTTCCGTGAATTCATGGCATCCGCACCCTTCTATCGATCATTGAGGCGGGATCCGCCCCATCAGGCCGTGTTAGTCAAACATGCTCGGAAAAATGGGCACGGAGATATTTTCAGCAGGAAGACAATGCTCAAGTTGGGTTGTCGAGCTCTACCGGTGGCACGGACGCCTGATTGTCGTTCGGAGAGCGAATATATCGTCAAGTACCCATTGAAGAAAAGTGTTTCGAAAAGCGGATTGTGGGGTGTTTCGATGAGATCGTCGCTTGAATAACGGAATCATCTGCATCGGAAATCCGGCTCTCATCGACTCATGGGCCCCTTTGAGAAAACGCTTCCCACTGATTAAGCTGATCCGAACTCTCCCGGAGATTAGGTTCCGTGTTCGCCCCCATGGAGACGGCGATACTGCTCAGGTGTAACTTCAAGAGTCCGAATTCTATGAATGAAACTTCCCAGCAGCGAACGACGAATACGAATCCGATGGAATCGTCCAGCTGTTGCTCTCCAGTCTTCACGGAGGTACCTTCGGAGTCTCATGCAGCGTCCGAAGCATGGTCCTCTTGACCCCGCAATAAGTCTCGAAGTCCGATGACAAGGACGCCGAGAATCCAGCGGTTCTCGGCGATTGCCCTTCCGATCATCGAGCTGCGTTCCGCCCGGGGTGCTCTTCGCTGGGAAGAATTTCGCTCATGGCCTTCCGCCCGACGGAAGGAAGCGTCCGCGAAATCTCTTGCGGGAGGGTAGGGCGAAGAAAGAAAGCTAGCTCGGTAAGCTGAGACTTCCTGAATGTGGGCTGCCCCTGTAATTCAGCCCTACAAACAAGACGTCTGGTTTTGCTTATGCCCTTCCCCCTAGAGCGCTCCAGCCTCGAGGATATCACTTGTGTTCAGTGAGGTTTCGAAACATCATGATTCTTGATGTCAGTACAGCAGAGTTCGGCATCCTGATAGGCGCCGAGAAATCCGTCTGGGAGTAGGAGTGATTCGAATCCGCCGGTGTATGTAGGAGTTGCCACGCCTGCACTCTTTCCCGGCTTCAAATAGGAAGACGGACCGTCTGGGCATATATTAGAAAAACATAGAGAGCTTGGCGACTTCGCTGATCTGCTAAATCAGTACTTTCCTACGCCCCAGAAGCGCCTTGAAGCTCGGCACGAGAGAGCTCAAGCTCGTGCTCACATTATCATGCTGTCATGGTTCGAGCTCACTCCGGCAACGCCCATTCCGTGACACTTGGTGAGGGTTCGCAAGATGGACGAGCTCACTCATTCATCATCTGGACAACGGGAAACTGCTGGATCGAAACAGCTCCGGAAAGTCAACTTCTCCCTACATCGGCCCTTCTTCCATGGAGACTCGTTCGGGGACAAAATATCATTTTCCATCGAAGAGTCCCTCAACGGAAGGGAGAGGGAAAATTTTTGTTTTTTTGAAAACGCGTTTATTCAGCTTCCTCGGAGCGATAAACGCATGTGAGACCCTATGTACAGGCAGTCCCACCCGCCATTCCATTTACAAGGATTACCTTCTCGCGAAGGAGCTCACGGTGCTGCTCGCTGAAATAATTCCCCCTCCCCGCCCCCCGACCACATTTCGGCCCACGGAAAGTCTCAAGGACACGCACGGATCATGTACACCCGAGCACAGCACCAGTTCCGGGAGCGTACTTAGATCGTTCGTGGGGAAAGTAGCACCAAACAGTGAACACCTAAACTGAAGCTTTTGAAGTC
Organism: Galendromus occidentalis; assembly: GCF_000255335.2. Taxonomy (NCBI): domain Eukaryota; kingdom Metazoa; phylum Arthropoda; class Arachnida; order Mesostigmata; family Phytoseiidae; genus Galendromus; species Galendromus occidentalis. Next base: position 499,549 of record NW_003805469.1, on the reverse strand, counting down.
GCTCCTGAAACCCATATTTTGGGGGCTAGGCTGACCTCCTTCCACGAGACCGTACTTCCGAGAGCAGAGGTCGATCTCATATACACCCTCTCGTTCATATGTACATTCGATTCTTGAGTACTCTTGAGTACTGATCGTCATACGTCATCAATAATTCACTCTGCTGGGGTTGTAATGCGATCTCGAAGCGTGGAAGGGTGGATTGGACGAGTCCCGTGTTCGCTGCACTACGGGGCCATACTGCGGTTTCATGAGGCGAGATCCTTTCAGGATCCTCTGAATTCCGTGATGGTTCTTCATGTGACGACTGAGCGCGTCGCTCCTCGTATATCTCCCGGGACACTCGGGTACGACGCAGCGATGCACGCGCTTGCTGTCATCGCCGATGTGGGTCTTGAGGTGTTTGTCCCGGTGGTCTTTGCGTCCGAAGCGCCGACCGCACTTGTCGCACGCGAATGGTTTCAGCCCACTATGGATCCTGAGGTGACGCGTTAGTTCCTCGTTGCGGCTGAAGGCCCGCCCACAAAAACAGGAAAAAACGCGGAACTGATCCGGGGGACTACGGGGAACTTCGAAAGGTCTCCAAATGACAAAGCGCGATCTCTCGGCGGGGCGCTGATTTTGAACGTCCGTCATCGTCGGTGGATCTAGTTCCCACTGCGACCGTAGAATCCCACCGCCTGATTGGATAGGGGACGTTGTTAGCGGACGGATTACGAGCTTAGCACCTTTGGCGTTGATCCTGGCGGTCGGCTTGTCTGCCCGAAAGTGTGGTAGAGAGCTCCGACGTCAACGCCGTTGCCGCTGCTGCTTCTGCCGTAGTAGGAGGAGTACTAGACACAGTGCGTGCAGCTCGAGCCGTAGAAGTTGCAGTAGTAGGTGGTCCATTGTGGAAGGCGGGTGACCGCTATCTGGGAAGCGGAAACGCTCATCTGTTTGTCACCGTCGGCGCGTCGAATTGCCTGCGGCCCAGCTCCTGGTTAATTTGTCAACAGGTGGCGTGACATTTTGATCGGACATCCAGCTCGGGAGGCGAAAATTACGTCGACGAGTGTCTGTAGCCACCTCCCTGTACGGGCACGGGTGGTCATGGGTCGTTCAATCCCATCCAACTAGAACTCAGTCAGTCAGACTTGAGGCTTTTCTCGCTGGCAATAGATCATTGCGCGAGCGGACTGAGGCGGCTGGAGAAACTCGACGCGCTGAGTCTGTGTGGATACACATAGGGCAGATCACGGCTCGCAGGGTGACAGGTGTCTGCGGCAGCGATCTCTCTCGAAAACTACCGCACAGGATTTTTCTCTGCAGCGGATGTGTCTGCCCAATCGACTCGACAGAGTCCGCCGTGTCGCCGGATGCTGGAGATTGAACTGGAATACGGGACTGCTGGTAGTAATAGGAGCGCTTGAATGGAGTGAATGGGAACGCTGCTCAATTACCGCCACAACCTATCTCGGAATCTACGTCGGAGCGTCAACGGAAGAGGATGGCCTGTGTCGGGCGGCTTGGAAGAGGTCGCGATAGAGGATACTTGCGAAGGCATCAGTGGGTTTTCGATTCGGCCTTGTACTCTCCCGCGATTCATGCAGGAGTAGAAATCTATCGCCGGGGGAGTCGATACTCGAGGCTATCGTTGTCTAGTTTTAGGAAGTCTATCAGAAGTCCACAAGGTCCTCCTTCAGAGCCAGAATCTGTGGTAGAAGGGACACAATTGTCCATTGAGCCTGCTCATTCCTATTGTAGGTCAAGAAGGCCGTCCCGATGAGGTCCAATCGGCGCAACCTGATCGGGGCCACTTTTCCCAAGGGTCCGCGGTTCGGAAGGATTTTAGGAGAATCGGCGTGGTGCTATAGGCTCGGTAAGAAGTCTCGATGAAGGACAACAATCCTCAAAAGCTGGTCTTCCGCGACACATCTGACAGCCTGCTGGAAAATAAACGCATGACCAATGGAGATAGACCATGTCAAGGGCATTCTTAGTTCAGGAGAGGCTCGTTGAAAACTGTAATAGTATTCTTCTTGCGTTCGGGCGCCCTCAAGGCCACAATCTCATTTCAGAGTTTGAACGACAGGTTCAAAGTCTGCAGCCTGAAAAGGGATCCGCGATTTTCCCGCGATGCAGATGGACACCCACTATTTCGCTCCCGCGAGATCGGAGGAGCGTCAGTCATTGAGAGCTCTCGGCTGAGTGTGAATTGGGGCACTGGAATTCTCTCCGACGGGCCTAACGCTTGCATAGGATGATGGACGATAATTTGACAGATGGGTCACCAAGGTCAGCTTGAAGGCTCCGACGGGTCAGGCTACGCGGAGTGAATGACAGGAGCAATGTGAATAGCAGTACCCGGGACGTTAAACCTTGGCTGTGTGGATCAGCCCGAAAAAGTTAGGCTACGCGGAGTGCTTAGAGCTCAGGCAAACTACCGAAAGAGTGTAGTCTGAGAGATGTGTTGGAGATGTTCTGGGAGACTTCGAAATGATTCGGTCAGAATTCTCTCCGGCGGATCGCAGTCGTACATGTCGGGAAAAAATCAGCTGCTTTTGCATCGAACGGGGAAATAAGACGCTTGTTCGCCGAGACCTCGCGACGCGATTCCGCATTTACTCGCCGCTATCCACGTCACTATTCTGAACCCACCGTGACAGAATCGATTGATTGTCTCCTAAAAAAAGGCTGCTTGATCTCCAGAGAGGGTAATGATCAGGGCGCGATGGCGTTCTCTGTTTCACCATTAGAGTGCCCGGCGGCCTACCAGCGATGAGCTTCTGCACATAGGTGCATATATCGTTTATCAATCTAGCTAAGAGACTTAATTAAATCCCTCGCTCGAACGCCCGGTGAGCTGCGAACTAGGAAAAGATACATCTGAGGAGCCCCTTGCCCACCAGTCCTAATAAATAATTAGCTCATCAGGTGAGGGCTTTCCCCAACGGCCCCGATTAGGAGGAACTGCCCTCCTGGAATGGGGACTGTGGGCAACGGAAGGCCCTCCATATTCGGGTCTCCGGAGTAAGTCTATTCGAGACTACCCGCGGAGGACATGCCATAGAATGATTTTCGGCCCCTCTTTGTGGGGCCGAATAGGTGATGGCCTTCATAGACTCCTGGGTGTAAAGGTACTCCGCTTTCTCCTGCGGGCATGGGTGGTCATCCACGCTCGACTCCTGTCCGGATTTCGAGCTGAATCTTGGGACGAATCGGACCAGTCGCTCAAGAAGGATGTGATATCATACCACTCATGGATTCTTTCGGATTTCGCAAAACTTCGCGATGTTGAGTTCTTTCTCAATGCCCTGGGAGCAGTTCGGTCTGAGACACTCATCAGACCTCCCGCTATCGAAGGAGAAAAAACTGCAATATTCCGCTCGGTCTCCGAATGAAAGCTTGTTATTCTCCAATCGAAAACCCCCATTCGCGCAGCTTGTCCATCGGTAATCAAGGGGGTGAGGGTACTCGGGCCATGGGTCGAGTTTGCGCCGGGTTTCCCAAGAGCCTGCGCGTGGATTTACTGAATTACATCCTGGGGCCAATCCCATTCAATCATTCCGATCGCAAACATGTCCTCTCCCGAGAGGGTACACAGCACGCGAGAGCGCGAGAAGAGTTCTTTGAGTGAGCTCCGTCGTTGACTTTGAAGAGCAGCGGACAGGGGTAGGCACATGATTTCTCTGAGGTGGGGGAACAACTCGAGTTTTGAGAGGGGCTGATGATCTAAATGATGACGCGCCTTTCGGGGGTCCAGTGTTTGTACTTTGAGTTGAAGGCCCGCACCGTGACGAACGTGGGCTAGCCGACGAAGGATTGATTCAGAAACAACCCCTCATCATGTAGGCCTTCGAGTGAGTTTATCTTCATTGGACTGTAGGACTGAGTTCGACTCCGCGATTCTGGGAGCAATTCACCGTGCCTGCAGAATATGAGCTTTTCAGAGTCTCGCTCAGGCCCGCGCATTGATGAGCTTATCTTTTCGTTGATTGCGAGAGCCATGGACAGTTTAAGCTGGACTCTTTTCGTCTGTAGGCATCCGCGGAAGTCAAAGCAAGGCTTCTCGGTTGGAACTGTGTACCATCGATAAACTTTTGCATCCCATAAGAGCTCGGAAAATTGCGGCTTCCACTTTTTCGCCCAACAGCTCTCTGACAAGTCCTGGAAGACAAAGGCTCCCTCTCTCATTGGTTGTTCTCCTGAACTAAATCAACTCGGTTTCCCACGAAACGTTCATAAACGAAAAATGATCAGCGAGGTTTCCTATTGCAGTCACTATGGATCGATACTCACGATTCGCCTGCCCTGAAACGTCTCTCTCTGAGTTTGCATTCTTTTATCGACTTCATTCTTGGAACGACGCTCTCCAGAGACGACAGAATCACTGCTTAGGGACATTCGATTTGCGGTGGAGTCGAACCAAAATAAGTTCTTTCGAGATGAGGACTCCGGGCTCGGTTCTCGGGCTTCCTGTGGAAACGAGTATACATCTATGTTCCTAGTGAATGACGAACGTCATCCCTCATTCGGACGTGGTCTTCCCGGACTCCGAAAAGGATTCGTGGATCAGAAGAACCTTGACATCCGCGGAGCGATCTCTCGTCCCAAGGGTCGACGAGATTCACGGGGAATAATCTCCGCGACGAGGGACATCCGGAGACATGCTCTTGTTACATAATGTTCGACGCTGGTGCGGGATCGCCCGCAGCTCTGAACTCACGTAGCGTTCTATCATGACTCCCTATCGCGACGTATGTTTTTCTCGCAATGTGTGCTCGCTATTTGTGGCCCAAGCAATGGCATAGAGTGGCGAGTCTCCGTCCAGCGAATGGAGTTCTGATCCCTCGAATGTCCGTGAATCGGTTCTCTCGAGCTCGATTCATCCTGATATCGGATCCTCGAGAACAATAACGGAGAGACACGGACACTTTCGAGCTCACAGACTGGGAGATCATCGCATCGTGCGCGGAATCAGGGACTATGGACGATGCTGGTCTGAGCCGCCGGTATACCTGAGTGATACAAGATAGCCGATGATGTACGGGCAGACAGAAGTCGAGGGCGATACTTGAGGATAGCTTTTTCGACGATGACTGAGGGGAGCTTATTCTGTCCATAGGAGCGCGAGGGAATATTATCCGGTACATGACAATTCATCGCCGACCAACTCATCGCCGAAATCTCAACGCCGCGCCGGATAGCTAAACACCGAGACGACTTAACGCCGAGACAACTCATCGCCGGACAAGCTAACGCCGGAACAACCCAGCGCTGGACAACTGATCGCCGGTCTACTTAACGTTGAAACTTAGCCTGCTCCGGATGTTCTTCGCGCAAATATGATGCGTTCAGTTCAGATCAGATGATGCGTTCCTGCTTCGTCCTATTTATGCCGTTTCATTCTCACATGACCTCATGACAAGTCTTGAGCGTAGAACCTGCTAGGACGGCCAGAACCTCGGCAGTATTCATCGACCACGTCCACTTAGGTACTTTTTATCGAGCTTTCTCCGATATACAAGCAATCATTCGAGGTTTCGTAAGGAAAGTCTTAGCGCACCCGCGTGAGTATTCGACTACCGTAAACGTGAGGAAGTCGTTTACTCGTCTGAAAGTACCTGTCGACAAGCTGTGTACTTGGGAAAGCAAATCATCTGGACGCATCATTTTCAAGCAGTGTGCCTCTTGAGCTAGGATCGAGTTAGCGACATGTTCTCGGCGTTGAGTTGACCGGACCCGACAGGTTCTCGGCGTCGAGTTGACCGGCGATCAATTGTCCGCCGTTAGGTCGTCCCGGCGCTAGCTTGTCCGGCGATGAGTTGTCTCGGCGTGGAGTTGTCTCGGCGTAGAGTTGTCTTGGCGTTGAGTTGACTCGGCGTTGAGCTATGCGGCGTTGAGGAGTCGGCGTTGAGATCTCGGCGATGTGTTGGTCGGCGATGAGTTGTCTGTGTCCGAATATTATCACCCCTTCGGGAGACCCGACCAAATACAGTGGAGCTTCGCTGTGATGGACTTGAAGAGACCGGCGGAAACGGCTCCCTATATCCGAGGCCCCGCAACATCCAAAGAAGGATTCCAAATCGGACTTGAGCATGGAAATCACCGCTGTAGTCTCTCTAACGACGCGCATGAGGGCGAGAAACCTCGCGAATCGTCTGATACGCTATCGCTCCTGAACGTCCCACTCGCAAGGTCAAGGTTCCTTGAATCCAATTTGAGCATGGGAGGAGATTGTGTAGCCCCAGATGCCCGAATCCCAGATGCCCGACTAGTGGGAGTTTGGCTTAGGTTGAAAATCTTTAAAATATGACATTGTGAGGCGATAGCAGCCACCGACTTGGGTTTCATACAGTAGGTGCCATCTCTCCTTCTACTAGGCTTCAGAGCCGAACAGCCTCCTGCATGTCGGGCATCTGGGAGTCAGGCATCTGGCGTTGGACCGAGGAGGTAGGCCCGCGCCTGAAGATCAGTCCGTTGTATATATCCGGGACTCCGTTATTGGATCTGCTTTCGGCGAGACTCCTAATCTCGAAGGTCCCATAGGCTCGTCCGGGACCGAGGGTCCGGTATATCCGGGTCGATTATGCGGAGCTTTCACTTGAGATCAAGAACAATGTGTAAGAAGCGAAGATCGTGATCATATTCATAGGTTGCATATCCGAGTGGAATAGCCTGACATGAATAGGCGAGGCAGGAACATGGAAGACAACAGACAGGTCAGCTCGAGCCTTATGTCGGAGCCATTCGCAGCGTAGAGCAATTCGATTGCTGCAATTAACAACGGAGGGGAAGAGCTTGTGGAGGGCAAAGAGACACGTGTCCCACTCGACTGACTTAATGAGATAACCAATTGGCCTAGTCTCTTCCGAAAATCGAGTTGGCCGCCATAGAGCGATCAGAGAACAGCGTCTTATATCTCGTCTCCGCATCAGGACCGCTGTCTCGAATTCGAAAGCGGAAAACGGCGGTAGCGTGGCTCCTGTTTCGCATCTGTTGTGACTCGACTAACCCTGTCAGACTGCGTCGACCATATTTCACCGAAGCATTGTGTCTCGTCAATAGCAGCTTCTCGGCGCGGGAATCGTTGGAGTCTATCTCGTACCTTGAGATGAAATGTATATCTGTGCTCGGGCCGAATAAGAGACAGCGTCTTCCGGTCCCACGAACCGGATTCTGAAGTCGACGAAGAGTCATTTCATTCCTCGAAGTTGGAGCGCCTGAAATCCGTCTCGAATCTGCTTTTCCCGCCTGTTCTCGGCATGTGCGTATGCTTGTTCCGTCCCACTGATCCCTGGCGGGAGCGGCAAGACCTCCATGCCGGACCTGGGGATCAGTTTTCGCAGTGAGCGTATTCTAGAGCCGTTTCTACCATGATGAGGATCTACAAATCAGAGTCTAGAGAATGGTCACGTAGCTAGTCGAACCTTGCTCGAATGTGACTGGAGGAACGCCTCGATCGAATAAGTTCACACATTCGAGGAGAATCTGATGAGAGCGATAATGACCAAGTGTCGAAAGGTTCCCCGTGCCGAACGCGATCCATCTCCCCGATGAAAGCTTCCCAGTTGAGGGTATCATCGGCTGGCCGATCGTGACCGGTCTGTAAGGCAGAGCTGGTCAGACTGCAGCTTAGCCTTCTATCCGACCGGTCCATCGGTCGGAATGTGCGGGAATCCCTGTGCCCTGTGTTTTTGAGTCGAGTGAGATTTTTTAATGCTCTGATGCTCTGCTTGAGACGCATGTGATGGAGTTTGATACCCCGTGAGTCCCCAATGCCCCCGTGAAATCGCTCGCGACGAATCGTCCCTTGAGCTGTGAGAGAAGTCATTGCAAGAGAGCGGCATCGATTGAAGGTCGATGAACTGTTTATTATCGGTCCCAACCCGAGGTTCCCGATTTGGAACGAGAGACGGCTCTCATGATTGTTTTCAGGGGAATCGCATCTACTCCGCGCTATTTAATAGCAATACCGAATTGGGTCGGCTTCATGCATGCATAAGTCATCACGAGCAATGATCGGCAGAGACTTTGACGGAGAGAGTAATGAGCGACTATATCAGATGGAAAAAATCAGAACTGATAATAATTGGCCTTATCGGGCTCGAGCGGAAGTGGTGGGACAGCTTTCATGATCGACTGTGACCGCGCAGATTCTTGATGCCTATCCTTGCAGGTGGGATCGCGTTGTACTAGACAGCTCCAACGACGTCATCTTCCTTCTCCAGCGAACTTCCCATGAATCGGAGATGCATAAAAGTCAACCCAGATCCGCGAGAGGAATAGCTCTTTGTCTTTGATCTCAACTACGTAGAATCCCGAACAAAGACATCCAGGGAAGGTCCGTCCGCCGAGGAGACGCAGGAAGTACGCTATGAGCTTCTGCTCGCGCGAGACGTGTGCCAGAGCATCATGTGCCAATCATTCCCGTCAGAAATCGGCATGGTCGAATCAGAGGGAGATCCGAGAGTTCAAGCGGCTCTGGTTGATCGAGTTCGTAACTACTTTTCGTCTCACAGGAGAGGGAACTCGGAAGCTTACCATTTGTGGGAAAACAGCGCGAGAACAAATAGAAACATATTCACGGCCGCCGTTGTCTGATTCTCGATAGCCGGGAGCAGAGCGAACGTTGTCCTGGCTGGAGGGATCGCCTCGTCGACCACGAGATCTCAGCATGGACTTCGATGAGGTCCTGTCTCTCGTCGGTGACCTTGGTCGTTACCAAGCGTTTCTCTTCGCTGCTGTGTGCATCCCGGCGTGTTTAGCGGCGGCTGCGACAATCTTCAGTCATATCTTCATATCGGAGGTTCCAGAGCACCATTGCCGTTTCTCGGTCACATCGGAACAGGCTTCGCACCTCAATAGCAGCCTCGCTCCAGCAGAGGTAAGCTTGAGAATCAGTGAGAGCTCTTCTCTAGGTATATTATTCGTCGGATTCTCTGTAGACAAATATTCTCGAAAGAAGTTCTGCGAACGGAATGAGTGGATTCCTCCACGAAGCCGAAGACAATGGCCGGAATTCGACGGGATTCTCTCAGACCGCGTCTCCTCTGACGCACAATGGATGACTCGCTCAAGGCGTGCATGCGCTCCATGTAGTATTCTTAGCTTGAGACGCTCCACGGTTGCCATGGGGGAATCAAGGTTCACGAACCCATGGCATCAGGGCCCGTCGCGTCGAAGGAAATTATGAATTTCAGCGAATTCAATCTCAGGATCCATCCTGAGCTGGGGAAACACGTGAGGTGAGCATCTGCTCCATCTCCTCCTGCCAATAGATTTCCATTATTGCGGGTTGCGATTCGCAGCATCCAGTCATTCCTATTGAGTTCATGATAAGAGCCAGCTTGGTCTCCGGGAGGGACGGAAGCTTCCCCCCCCCCCCCGACTAAATGGTTTACGGAGCCTCACGGATGCATCAAAAACGATCGGACGGTGGCTTGGTGCGATGGGTCGAAATTGCTCCTGAGAGAAGGACGCGGAAATGCGCGTAGTTGCCGCACCCCTCTTAAGCCCTTATGCGGCCAATACGATACGCCTCCGGCTCCTTAGCGTGTTTTTCCGACTTCCCCGGAATTGCATCGCGTGTTCCGGTGAAGATGACCGCATATCGAGCAGCGGGATGGAGACATGTTGAGGACATTAAATCATTTTCATTCCTTTCTCACGCTATTCAGGATCTTCAGAACGCGTTGAACATGTTGTTCCTACCGCTCGACGCCAAGGGGAGCTTCTCACAGTGCCAACAATACGATATCAACCCGAATACGGTCATCAAACAGGTTGTCAAGCAGTACAATTATTTGAACTCGACGATATTGAGCGAATACGTCGCACAAAATAATTGGCCATCAGTTCAATGTCTCGATGGATGGGAGTACGATACCAGTGAATACAGCGAAACACTCGCTACGAAGGTGAGAGTATTTTTGATCGGAGTGGAAGTTTGATTAATGAATATAGGGCAAACGAGGCCTTCAGCTCCTGGTAGAATTAGCCGGAGTCTGATCCTTTCATACCTCAGGATGCCATCCATCAATCCTGTGATTTATGGCGATGCGAGAGGAATCCAAGTCCTTGGCATTTTCCTCAATTGCCAGAGCTCAATATCTGCTGCCTTGCAGTTCAACGCTGTCTGCGATCAGGCGTGGTTACGATCAACGGCGCAGAGCGCTTTTTTCCTCGGCGGCATAATAGGGAGCGTGGCCTTCGGTATGATATCTGACAAATGGGGCCGGAGACCTGCGCTTTTCGGCGCCACGGCGCTCATGGTACTCGGAAATTTCATGGAAGCCTTTCCTCCGAGTTACCAAGCCTATATCGCCATGAGGTTCGCGGTCGGCCTCTGCTATCCAAGCGTTTACAACTTGGCCTTCCTGGTCGGTGAGTAAATCGCCCTCTGGAATACGGGACTCCCACCTTCTGGTTCTTCTCTTACGTTTTCGACCGTGAAACTTCTTGCTCACCTGTTCCGGTCTCAGGGCCGACGAAGGGAACGAAGGGAATATGATTCAGGTTTATAATTCCAGTCGCGGAGATGATCGGCACGAAGAAACGCATGCTGTCATCAGTAGTCTGTCATATTTCATACTCCTTTGGCATGATGGTGATCGCCTATGTTGCCCACTTCATCAGGGACTGGCAAAATTTGCAAATGGCATTTTCCCTCCCGATGGTGCTTCTTATTTCCTACTATTGGTACGTCGCATTCTGGGACTGACCATACCGTGTCATTTCGTAGCACGTACAGACACCTTCCACCGCCTCCAATCAGAATCTGCAGTCAGAATCAGTGAACAAACGGATTTTGCAGGATGGTGCCAGAGTCTCCTCGATGGCTCATCTCTCAAGGACGACTGGAAGAAGCGGAAGCCATAGTTCAAAAGATGGCCCGCATCAACAAAGTTCCATTGTCTGCAAACTTCCTCCAGTCCAACTTGGTGAGTTCCGACAACGAGTTCGAAACCCGATCTCGCTCTAGAATTTTTGCTCAGGGATATGAGGTCGGTCCTTGAAGGCTCTTACCGGCTCTTGCAGGAAGGGCAGAGTCATGGAGCTTCGCCAAGCGGACAGAAATCGGATAAGATCGGGGTGACGCAATTACTACAATACCCGAAGGTCGTGACTAAGATATTCATCATAGCGATCGTATGGAGTCTGAGTGGAATGGTAAGCGATTTAATCTTCGTATTTGGACTGTCATCCGATTCTTGGGAGCTCTCCCGGACGACGAGTACCTCCCTTGCCCACACCTCGGTTTTCGCGAGACTACAGCGGGTGGCGCATTCTCATCCAATCGTCTGACTCGACTCAGCTCGACGTGTTCAAATGTAGGTTTATCATGGAATGAGCTTCGCAACTCCGGACCTACCGTCGGACACATACTTCGCATTCTTCATGGTTGGCCTATTCGAAATTCCGGGGACATTATCCGCGTGGTACACCATGGAACGTTTCGGCAGGAGGAACACAATATTCGTGACCCTCCTCCTCAGCGGAGTTTTCTCGATCGCCACAGCCTTCGTCCCGGACGGTAAGCGTCAGATAAGGTGGACGCATAGCATTTCGAATAATAACGCCATCGCGACGCCGTCCCGCATCGTGGAGTCACTCCACGTGAGATCAACGTCGATTTTCACCACTACATGTATACAGGGTGGGGCAAGAAATATCCACCGATTCCAGGAGCTCGTAGAAATCGAACGAGGAGAGATAACGGAATTCTGTTCGCGTCAGAAGTTGCGTCTTTTCATGCATTTTTATCGAAACGAACGAAGTTACGATCTGTTCATCTCCAGAGCGCTGTGAGGGGAACGCGGATAACGTCGAATCCAAGCAGCGGGGCTACACAAAGCAAGACCCGAATGCTACTGTTGTTTGAAGAGCAGCGCGTTTTTAATTGAACAAAGTTTCACGTATGGCTCGAATATGGAATCGCAACTTAAAATTTCGAGAGCCAGCTCCGGATCGTTCCGGCATGCGGCACTGGCTGATGCCGCTGAAGTTGAAATTTTAACCTGAAAGCTCGTTGAGTCTTTATCACGGAATGGTGCTGCGCCATTTCCATCACTACGAACGCCTTTTCCGTCGCTGACCACTTCATGATCCGACTCTCCAACGATGTGATGCACGTTGACAGAACGATCCTCAAGGATGATGCACACTTCCCAAAAACGAACCATATCCGGAAATCCTCATGTAACGGTTTCATTTTGAACCTAATGTCTAATGTCTGATTTGAGACAATGTGTCCAAAGTCTAAGGTGAATGTGTGTTTGGCTTCGTGGGAACGCACAAGCTTCTCGGTGACCGAAAGCATTCGGGTCCTCCAAGGAGCAGAACGCTGGAAAAATTCCCTTTGACTATGGTCATTTACAGGGCTCAGGACTTTACTAGGCGATTCGAAATCTTTCCCGCGTCCTCATTGTCCGCTATAGGAGAACTGCCAACTTCCGAGAAAAAATGGGCATAATTTCGAAAAGCCTTGGAAGGGATTGGACCTCTTCCGTATATCCTCGCGCAGTGCTATTGGAACGGATTGATCGAAACCACGTTCAAATCAGTAAAATGGCATGGAAATACGAAGCTTCTGACGAAAACAGAACTTCGTTATCTCGCCTCGTTCGATTTCTACGAGGTCCTGGAATCGGTAGATATTTCTTGCCCCACCCTGTACCATGAGCCTCCCGCGTACCGACCGCTATTTTCTCGGCGGGAGTCCACGGATATTCCACCGCGAGTATCCTCCCCTAAATCTCTGTTTCCCCGATGAATTTTTCGCTTCTATCGTCCTGTGAATCTTTTGTCCTCAGACGCCGCATGGCTTTCCATACTCCTAGCGTCGCTCTCAAAGTTCTGCACTTCGTCAACTTTCACTGTGATATATGTGTACGCTGGAGAACTCTTCCCAACGGTCATAAGAGGATTCGCTATCGGCATGGCTTCGACTACAGGGCAGACCTGTTTGGTGATCACGCCTTACATCTTGTATCTGGTAAGAGTCTGTACCGCCATCCTCGCCAACCGCGCCTTGCGAAAGGTTGCCACGAGTTGCTTTCACTGAAGTGATTCTGATCGCACATATTTGCTCGCAGGGAACTGTCCTGGGTGGAGCCGTGCCTTTCTTGATCATAGGAACTCTCGGAGGGCTGGCTGCACTCCTCGTGTTGAGTCTCCCGGAAACCTTGGATTCACCACTACCGTCGACCCTCGACGAGTCCGAAAATTATGCAGAATATCTCAATAGAAGGAGAGAGAGTAGGCAACTGAAGGCTATCGTCGAGGTTAAAGAAGCGCGGGAGCCGACCCGGACACCTCGCAGCTATACGATTAACACATGAAGACGCATGTCAGGCTTAGATCTCTGAAAAGTTGAACGATTGCATCGCCCAAGGAGCTCCGTCGTCTGCTCATTCCCCTCATCGTTTCCCAGACGCTCGGCAACTTCTCTCACCTCGTACCAATAGGTGCATCCCGGCATTCATTTGCCCAGGTCTTCGGACAGGGTCAGCGAAGGCTCTATTGCGTTCCGATGAGAGTTCTCACACGCCGAGTATCCGAGTGGACAAATGTTCATTAGGTTCAAGAGCATTCGAAAGGAGCGTCGGCGTCGGCTGAGGGTATGACTTGTGGTGCTGTCCGCATACACTTGACTTTTTGAGGACCGCGCTCATGAGATCGTCCCATTTGCAGAGCTGTTTGTCATGTCGCGAATCGCGGCGCTAGATGTGGCACACAGCTCTGCTGTCACCTCGTGGCGGGCCGAGCCAAGTTTTGGGGCGTCGGGACCTGAAAGCGATGGAGCGCCCCCACTCCTTTCACGACCCATTCCCTTGCATATGGAATGAAAAATCGGGAAGGGGGAGCTCGGCTCCCTGCCCTTGCTCCCCCTCTCCCTCCCCTGAGTTTCGTCGTTATTCATGAGATGTACGTATATCCGAAATCATGTGCCTGATGTTTACAGAGCGCATCCCGCGTCATGCTGGTCCCCATTCGAAATGAGAAAGCTGAAGGAAAATCATATAAAGCAGGTCATGACTCAAGTCGAATAATTCAAGGATCGTGTGAATTTCTTGAAGCATACTAAATGAGAGTTCGGACTCAGTTCGCGTTTACTAAGGAATGTCCTAGCCGATTCGCCTCGCAGAACCCTTGGGCCTTAGAGGGTCTCCTTGCATGCCGCTATGATCTCACCCTGAGGCCGTTATTACCATATGGACGTGTTATGCGCCAGTTGTCGAATAATAACTTAGAGGGGGATTCCCAGGACGCACTTCATCTGTCAATCGTGTTGAGCATTGACATATGTGGGGCATAGCCTCCGTTGCCCCGTCCTGGGTACGCATCTGATCAAGAGAACTACCGATTACGCTGACGACCGAGAAGGGCTCCAGAACTATTCTCTCGTAGAGTCAGATGTGGGAATGAGGGTGCGTTTCCTAGCATTCAAAGAGAGTCTTCACAATCCGTCCGGGATTCCCCGTCGAGATGCGGGAATCTATCGGCAGAGCTTTATTCTATGTTCCAGACAAAGTTACAACTTTACACGGATGGGTCTGATGTCTCAGGCCCCATGAAGCATGTCCGCCTCTCTCCGGAGAATTAGGCTAGAATTAGACCTTCCCGGCATCGAGGGAGGAAATGCATATCGCTGTCCTATTACAAAATGACCCGTGAGAGCAAGTCTGAATCGGGGGACTGAGTCTCCGGGTACCTATCGATTAACTCCGAGTTTACAAATCCGACGCAGTCCATAAATAGATAATGACTTCATTACGATATTCATTTAGGGCTTCTCGGCGTCTTTCTCGTCTCCCGCTTCTTCCTTGCGTACTCTTGATAGTTCTCGGATTCCTCTAGAGTTGTCGGGAGGGGCACGTTCAGCGTTTCCGGAAGCGTTAGTATCAAGAAGGCGGTGAGTACAGCGAGAATCCCGAGGATCACGAACGGAACCGGTCTCCCGTAGATTTTTCCCTGTAACCGAAATAATCCAATAAGATGAGCCGAGGATCGGACCTCTGGATTATCTGGAGGGAGAACATTCAGGAAAATCGAAATCAAGATAGGCGAGGAGGGTGTACCAAGTATAAGATGTAGGGAAGGATGACCAGGCCCAGTTGCGTTACCGTCGAGGCCACGCCGAAGGCGAAACCTCTTATGACTGTTGGGAAAAGTTCACCCGATAGTATGTACATCACAGTGAAGGTGATGGTCGAGGCCAACTTCGCGAGTGAAGGGAGGAGGACAGCAAGCCATGGCAAATCTGCGAAAGGATCCAAGTCGCTCAGATTCGGGTCCGGCTTAGGACTTCTGCTAGAGGGAAAGCTTTCAGATGGATCCCCCAACGGAATGGGATCACAACCGGGGACTATACACACCGAACGAAACGCAAGCCGTTGCAATCGAGAAAATTCCGCTCACGCCTAGGCTCCCACACATGCAACTCCTTCGACCCAAACTCTGCATCGTGGCCCAGACAAACAGAATTCCCGGAACTTCACACAAAGCCGACAGGAAAAATGCGATGTAAGTTTTCGATGGGAGCTCAGGCACGGCGAAACTCATTCCTTGATAGACCTGCGGATCGGAGACAGCTCATCGTGACTTCATACCGTTAACTTGAGCGTGACACAGTACCATGAGATTAATGTTATATCATGACTTGAATATCTTGAAAGCCTTGCATCATGAAATTCATTATATTTTCGAGCGATTCATAAAACCGGGAGGTCCATGAATATTTTCCCAACCCTATCCCGCGGGGCTAATTATGGGAAGACGCAGCGCGCATCGAGAGGAAGATTTGATTGCTAGATACGAACCATTCCGGTGACGGTCCATACGATTGCCATGACGAGTATTTTGATTGTGACCCTCGGGTACATGAGAAGCAGAGAAAGTCCCACCTTGATCGACTTTTGAGTGCTGGGAGCAGCGGAAGTGAATTCCTCGGCCTGCGAGTCAGACGATCGATTAGGTGAAAGTTGAAAGGAGTTTCGACAAGATCAAACGGAGGACTTGACATGCGTGAGCAGCGCGGAATGCGGTCCTCGGGAACACACGCGATTATTCTCATGGTTCAGAAACATGGACGATATCCCCAGGGAACTCACCAAGTTGTTCCGCAAAAAATTAGACTCCAGAGTAACCCCGTTACTGTCCGCCATTTTTCGAACAATCTTCTCCGCTTCGTCTATCCGGCGTTGGGAAATGAGCCATCGAGGAGATTCCGGCACGACCCTGTCAACGATCGAATCCGATGATATCTTTTTTCGGGAAAATCACTTGGTTGGGGAACGCAATGATAGCCCTTGATCGACAACCGGAGATGAAGATCATGATGTCTCAGCAGCACCACTCTTCTCCACCTCACGAACCAATAGTAAGCGATGAGAAGCAGCATCGGTAGCGAGACCACCGCTTTCAGGCTTCGCCAATGATCGACCAAATGCGCAACGTAGGCCAGCAGCATCATTCCGAACGAAAACGCGATATTACAAACTGCGGACGATAGCATGCGCTTCGAAGAGCCGATCATCTCCGCCACTGAAATGTGAAATTCTGTCAAGAGCTGTATGGACGTCTCCAACGCACGGGGCTGTAGAGATATATGACTTGAAAGTATGTATAAGAAAACGAGTTGAAGGATTCGCTGGAAGGCAGGGAAGCCTCTGAGCGAGCTCCATGAGAATGATCATGTGCGGAACCTCGAGCCTCGGTCGAAGCTACAGATATCTTAAGGAAGAAAATTTACTCACCGATCAGAAAAGAGAGATTGTAAACGCTCGCGTAAGAAAAACCGAGCCCGAATCTCATAATTATGTAGGCCAGATAGTCAGGCGGGTAGATCTCCATGATATTTCCAACTACCATGAGGCCCGTGGCCAGAAGCAACGCGGGTCTGCGGCCCCATTTATCCGAGATCCAACCGAAGAATACGCTCCCCACAGTGCCCCCCAAGAAGAAGCAGCTCTGGGCAGTCGAGATGAGCCATTCCTGGTCGCAGACGACGTTGAACTGCAATGTTCCACGCATACATGTATCCTCCGTACGGAACCGGTGTGGGGGTTTCCATTTCCGCACTGTGAGCGTGTGGGCTCGCTCTGTTTTCTCTCGCAAGGGAAGAGCTACACAATTTGCTTTCGGGATTAGGATTTCCCTGGGAGTGGGTGTACGATCGTGGATGCGTTTTCCGAGCCCCGAGGATCGAAAGCGAACCCCGACAGCGAATTTTCGATAGAATTGGATTGTTCTGGGGTAGATCTTCATGGTCGTCGGCGCAGAGGATAGATTCGACCTAATTCAGACAATGGGTCCCTGAGCGAAACATCGAGCGACGTAGAGCCAATGACTGCGATCGAGAAAGACAAGATGCGTCTATCTGATGAGCGACCCATACCTTAGTTGCCAGGGTCTCGCTGTACTCTCCTGTGTCGTAATCCCAACCATTGAGACATTGAACAGACGCCCAGCGATTTTTCGCGACGAAGGCGCTCAGAGTTGTCGAGTTTATGACCTGGTTGTGCGATACCACTTGGTCGATGACAGTATCTGCATCGACATCATACTGTTGGCATCGGACGAAGCTCCCTTCACTGTCACGCGGCAGGAAAAGGGCATTCAGTGCGCTCCTATAATCCTGAAATGGGCGGAATCGGCGTATAGGTGAATCAATCGCAGGCCATTGTTTTGGGGGATCAGCCTTTCTACATCTGCCCGGTCTGGACGCGGGGTCGATACGAACTCGAACGTGCTCCGAGGGACACGACAACCACGAAAAGTTCTTTCAGCGGCAAGGTTAAGTTTCCGCAAGCGCCTCCTTGCGGGCGACGCGTCGTGCAGACGGTTCGAGTCACATGGAAAGCGCCGTTTGAGAAGACTCCGTGTCCGAGACGCTCCGAACTCGAATTACTCGTTTTGCTCACCTCTTCTGGCGCCAAGCTTTTGTAGAAAAGGTTTGCTTTGTTCGAAGTCACCGTCGGATGACAATGGTGCCCGGGCACGTCTGATATGAAGATAGGACTGAAGATCGTTATGGCCGCTGGGAAAGCCGCGGGAACACAGACGGAGAGGAAGAGCATCTTCTGGTAGCGACCAAGCTCACCAACTTTGATGAGGACCTCATCGAAATCCATGATGGGAATACGGATGTCTGTAAACTTTGATCGATGACTGTATTAGGATGAAAGTATTTAAGGCGAACTCGGTCTTTCGGCCTCCGAAGATGGGGATCTGATCCCGGGGTCAGATGTGTTCCACTTTCAATCCTGCTGTTGATTTTCTATGTGGTGTTCGCCTTCCAAGTGTTCTAATTCCTGCTGGACGGGCAGAGACTGCTCGATCGATTCACCGTCACAACGACGTCGGATTATTCAAGATCCGGCTAAGATTCCGACCAAATTCCTACTCTGCTTTCGGTGGGAGGGATATCCCCTGTGGACTGGGTGTGCCCGTGGGCCACAATTGTCCGATGGACGCTTCTGCTCATTCATCCGCTCCTGGTGCATCTCTTGACAGACCAATCTCATGGGTCACTTGATCGGAATTCATCTCTTGAGCACGTCGATGAAGAGACGAGATATCGATACCCGGAAACCTGACATCTAATTCGTCTGGAATTGCGAATTATAAGCCTACGGATTATTGAAAAGTCTCACAGATGGAGGAGCCTGGCACCTAGAAAGGACTCTGGAATGGGCCATCCTTCCTCCTCTCGACACAAGTATTGCGAACGGTGCAATGGGATAGCTCTGGTGGCGGCAGTCCATCTCCGCCAGCAGACACAGCTGCATAGTCTCGGCATAGAGTATAAAAGCTTAGGGGAAGTCAGTTACTTCTTCGAGGATTTCAGGTTCGGATGAGCTTTTTTTGAAGCGTCCTCACTTTCTCGCTATTGACTGTGATCTGATGCCCCGGAGGTGAACTTCCCCTTATTATCTAAAGGACTCAGAATGAGTGATCCCTCGAGCATCCAGATCCAAAGACTCATGTTCCTTGAGAATAATAGTAGAGCGATCATAATTCGCAGCCATTCTTCAAAAGACCTTGGGCTACTCGTCGCGGATTCACGGCGAGGGAGTGGAGAGACCCCAGAAGCGGGAAACGGCCGGGGAATCTCCACCGATCCAGACAGACAGAGTACAAGTATCCCGCTCGCGCAAATCATCAATGATGCTGATGATCCGTCGACGGCTGTCTCTAGGCTGGTTTTCCTGGATGCATTCTACAACTCTTTAAATGGCATCGGAGAGATGTGCGTGGTCCCAAACAAGCGAAAAGACTACCTGCCCGAGGGGGAAACTGCAAGCCGGAAGAAAAAAACGAACGCGAGCCTCCTAGATGAACAAGGGGGGTTTCGGGATCCTTAAACCTAAAGAGTTTAAAGGGCATCGCTTTCTCTGTGAGGGGGAGCCATCCTCCGAATGCTTACAATTTTTTCTTTCGATCTTCCGATTCTAGAGAAGAGCATCAGTGACTGCTGTTGTGGATAATGCTCATGCCTAGCGTTCCGGTCACATTTTCTAGCCAAATAGCAACCATCATGAGAGCGGTTCAGAACTCACCTTCTGGCGGCCCCTCTAAGGAACTGTTCAGCGCGCTTCGAAGGAATTCGACATGACGAAAAAAGCACTGTCTCCAGTACGCTTTATCCTCTAGAGTGGAATCGTGATTCTGCGATATCAAGAGTGCTGTCGTAGGCCGGACGAACGATAGCAACTGTTCAAGGCTTTTGTGACGGAAGGATTGTCCGATCGTGTTTCACAGATCTGCGTTCGAGAGATACGAGTGGGGAAGAAGCACGTTAGACTCGAAATCCGAGAGGCTAGGGTGACGAATGCCTGAGAAAATGTTCTCCGGCGCTTAAGATGCCGAGGCTAGAGGAGAGGGAGAGTCGATTTAGCATTGGATGATGGCTTTCCGGAGACAATAAGGAAAGTCAGAGGGAGCTGGACTTCTTTTCTTTCTGGACCGTAATACATACATATGTACGGCATTTATTCTCGGAGAAGGAGCAATTCCGTCTTTGAAAGACACAGGGCTTCGAAGCTATGATCTCGATGCGATCCATGCAGAGAGAAGAGGATTGATGAGCTCTGAACGAGAGCGAGCCCCGTACACATTTGTAGGTCTTGGTAATTTCGTGCCGCGTCTTATCTCAATGCCGAGAGGCAGCCGCAACGCGTCAAACCGATCGTTGCACTTTCGCTGGTAAGGTTTCTGGGCTAAGATGGAGAGCTATTTCTCGATACAGAGACCGAATTCTCCAGAAAATGAGCCAGTATGCTAATCACCCGCCAGTATTTCATATGTTGGTATCTGCCTCAAGCTGTAGAGCGGAATCATACCACTTCGTCATGGGAAAGTATGATCATGCATAATTATTGCGGAGCTCTCTTCGGATTGCGAGTCAAGAAAACCGTGGGTTAAGCCTAGGTGATTCTACTAATCCAAGGAGCCCCTTCGCGTGAAGTTCGCCCTTCGAGGCTTATCATCGCGGATCGATCTGTGGTAACGCGGGGGAAATCGACATTCAGACCCATTGATGAGCTATTCCCTTACTCTGACATTAATCCGAGGATAGGAGAAATTTCTCAAGGCACAGTCACATGGTCACTGGATAGTCACGGGGATCTTTGCTTGTTGAGCACTGTGGTTAGGATAAAACCGTAGGAATTACACGTTGTTCTGCCCAGAAATGAGTTGTTCGCACCGAGAAAGTTCTAACGGATGCCTCCGGTTCAGAACCGCCCACTTATTCGAATGCTACTAAGTATCAGTAGCGTGTATAGAGGGGGGGGGGGCAGGGGGACATGCCTCCCCCAAAACGATGCCTTCGTACGCTGCGGTCTATGAGGATCATCATCATCACCTTGCTGGACCCTCCCGAAAAAAAATCCTATATACGCTCCTGCTCAGAATGGGAGCTTTATTCGATCGGTGCTCTTTCTCGCTCAATTGATATCTCTATTCCAAATCAGCCGTGAAGTTTCGCGCGAATTCGCACCAGGCCTTGCCGAGGAAGACCTCTCAAACAACTCTGTCCACGAGACAGATTCCGTGTCGGAGCCGATCCGGTTCTGCTTCCAGCTGTCCCAGGTCAGCAATATCTGTTTACAATGATTCAAGCATTATTTGAAAGAAATTCCGTCGAACTATTCGACATCGACGAGCCAACTATCTACCCGCTCACAACGGTCCCAGTCTCCGAGGCTTCCTGCAACTCGCGGTTCTTGCTCGCGGACTCACTTCTTCCCTCAGCACAGGGGGCGTGACAACCGCGGCTCGAGACGTGCTCAGCTCGGAGAGGGTTACTGTCTCGACTAGCTAGTTCGACCTTCGCTTCTGGCGAAATTTCTCGAGCTTTCAAACCAGGAGGGTGATGCACTCGATCATTTCCGAGGCTGATGCCCTTTGAATCTTCCGACCGGATTCCATGCATCCGCGTCTCTCCAGTGGGAGCAGCGACGTTCGACAGGATATGAACGAGAACATTCTGAATGACCGCAATTAATCGAGGTATGTGGCTTAACTCACGTGTAGCCTCGCTTGCTCGCTGAATCTTGCGGCTCGAGAGATTGTGGGATCGGTCAGTCGTAGGGAATGGAAGCCTCCTCCGTGCTTTGAAATCGGCCTCTATCGGAGAATAATGATGTGGGGAAACGATTCGGGATTTCGGCGGAGCCGAGGTGACGGCAGTTCACCCCAGAGCCTCAAAATCCGGGAACGGGTGGGGGGTAGAAGAGAGAGTTTGAGGAAGAATTCCATCTCGCTCTGTCATGGGACTCAGTCAATAGCTCTTCTGAGACACCATTTGGGCGGGTGTCGTGAAAATCGTTTAGCGGCAGGAGTCGATTTGAGTTTTTCTTTAGCTAGCATCGGATTCATGAAAATGAACGCTAGCTTATTTGGAGTCGGAAGAAGATGACCAGGGAACGAGAGCGATCGAAGAGCGATCTCTTCGACCCGACGTCCAGCGACATACAGGGTGGTGGCAGCTGCCGGCCCATACGCCCTGATCCCACGGTTAAGCTGAGCATGCGGCCTAGGTCCTGCTGCGCTGCTCGAAGCGGTTCAAGTCTCTCCTTTCGGGATCGAAAAGCCTCAATTCCAGATTGAGTTCTTGAATGGTTCACTTGATCAATCCCATCGAGAACAAATAAAGCGAAGCTCTGTGACATCAAATGGACGATCATGGATCCGACAACTGTTTCCTCTGCTTTAATCGCACCGCATTCTTCCCTCATTTGCTCCGGACCGAAAGCAAGAAAATCATAAAAAAGATCATACGAAAACTTTCACTTACCGAGACAATCCAGGGAGAGCCTCCGTTTACCGTCGGGTAGGTATCCCAGCGGGAGGATAAGGAGATGAATTTCGGAGCTCGAGGGGAGCATTTCCGCCGACGGAGAGCTCCCTGATTCCAAGGGTTCAACCACAAGGTCATCGCCAGGGATAAATTCCCCGAGCTCCTTGCAGCTCGAGCGCACTGCTTGAATATGCGATTAAGACAGAATTCGACATCAATCTACACCGACTTCGAAAAACCTTCTTCGCACCTTGTACTTGATCTCTACGCTCGAGGATCTCGAGAATAAGCGACAAGTGGTCCCAAGGCCTCGTCTCAAGGGCCCGACTGATGGGACCGACCGGGAAAGACCGTTCAAGCGATCAAACCTCTTCTAGATTATGTCGCTCATTCAGTACCTCGCGGATTGCGAGAATCAGTGTTTCTGTTCTGCGCTTTCCGGCTGTTCGCTCTTCTCGTGGTTGGAGCTCGGATGATTCATGAATTGAGATGCTTATTGTCTCCTGTGACCGAGACGTCAATTCATGACTTTTAGTGTGAGTCAGATTGCAGTCCCCCGTCTGAGAGGCGAGTCGATACATCTGCAGAGTATCGCGGTACATATTTGGTAGAGTGTTTTTTTGCAGTTTCGCTGCTAACACTGAAAAACAGATCGGATCGCTCCCCCGTCTCTCCCTGCAGCTCTAAGCGGTCGGAATTGAGCTGATGGGGGCGCGAGTGAGATGAATTCGTTCTGCGATAGAAGCTTTTCAGGAACCTAATTAAACCCGTTTTCTCACCGCCTCCATTTCCTACATCGATCTCACTCATACATCCCTTGAACTTTTAATAAGATATTCCAAATGTATGAGAACCATTGAGTGACCCTACTCGATTCAGATGCAAATACTACTTCTCAACTCGATCGATGGACCGATAGCGGAGTATTTTCCTTCATTTCATACCTATAGAAAGGGCTCCACAGAGCTCCTCCACGGTTTTCACGGCGGAAAGAATAGGCGATCATTGCTTGCAAGCTCGTTCAGAATCCTTGTGGTTCGCTTCGAAGACACTGTCGTAAACTCCGGGTGAAGAATCTCCATCTGGATGACCTATGATTCCCGTCTATTCTCTCATGTCGCATGGTTCTCTCTGCAAGGCCTAGGCGCAACGTTTAGATAGCGCATCGGAGTACTACGCTTTGGTACACCCCGTTTGGCCGCAACCGCCTGGCCGCAGGATTGTTTTGCCGCGATTGGGAGGGAAGGCTCTCAGGTTTTTTGTGGCAGGGATCTATGAGGGGAAACTTCAGGTGTTGGATCAACGAGCGAGTCGGCTCCTGGATGGAGATACCGAAGAGGGATGTACGCATCCCCTTGAATAAATGAGTATTCAGCTCGTGTCCACACATGGCACACAGAAATCGTTCTTTACGGAGAAGACTCGGCCCAACAGCCGCGGCCGAATGGGGCGCTCCGACTACGGCTCATTCTATGACGAAATCACGACGACGGGAAGCTCGCTTTTGGCGCTCCAACTCAAACCTTCTGGGACTTTGAAATGTTTTGCTTCGATGCTTTATTCATGATAATGAACAAATTCATTACCCGGCACAAGAGTACGAGATATTCTGCAGTTTCCGAAGACGAAGATCCCTAGAAATCATGATCGAATCTTAACCTGGAAGTGAGGGTCGACCGCGCAAATGCGTCAGCAGAACTCTCCGCGCGTTCAGCACTTGCGAGATTTTTCGTCGGAATCCCTATTGGGACTGACTGAGTCGGCATAATGTCTTTTGCTATCAGTCATGTATGTATATACCCATTTCTCTGACCTACCTCCAGGCCCGACGAGCGACGATTTCGCGCGGGGCCGCGCAGCTTCGAGCCGCGGAGAGCAGGTACGAAACAAGTAGAGAGGTAAGGAGAGAGCTGCAATTATGACATGTGTAAAACAAATCATTTGTATAATTCATTTTTGAAACATTTGGTGGAAGTTTGCTTACTGTTCGCAGCTCCTAGTCAGCCACTGGCTCTAGAGCTCCACAGACGAGTCATGGACTTCGACGAGGTCTTATCTCTCCTGGGAGAGCTCGGCCGCTACCAGAAATGGCTGCTCCTGTTCGTTGCTTTTCCGGCGAGCCTCCCGACGGCTGTGAACACCTTCGACCACATATTCATCTCCGATGTTCCAGAGCATCATTGCCACGCACCGATCTCAGATGAGAAAGCCTCCTTGCTGCGCACGAAATTGGCACCATCAGAGGTATGAATCTGGAAATCTATCGCAGTAGGCCGCTATGAGGTAAAGTCTGTACTGCTGCCCCACAACCCGGGGCTTGATTGATACTCAAATCTCATACGTGCTCGCATGAAGTGCCTCCCTCGTCTGATAGACAACTCGAGCTCGCAACGGGAACACGTATTTCGGTACTGAGAGTCGGAGAGCAGCTCATGTCGGGCGGAGGACAGAGCTGTTATCCGGACTCCGGAGCGCGGCGAAGCATTGGAACCGTGAAAAGAACAGCCTGTCTTACTCATTATGATCCCCGATTCCTGGAATTGGAATGCATATTCGAGACTGAAGTGCTTCCTCGCAAGCGTGAATCCTGATCAGACTGAATACATCCCACTCGACATCTCGTTGGAGAGCTTTCTCGTTCTTGGGAGTGTCAATGTACCCGAGAGAAAATTCATCACTCGCGATCCACTCACCACCGATATCGTGAGTTTTGGCAGAACACGGAGGACGCCAAGAGACACGGAGGGTCCCGGACGGCGTATTTAAAGCCGCACAACACAGACGAGCAGCGCCGTCTGATCGTGACGAGACGTGAGCCCTAATGGAATAGCAAGCTCCGATAGAAAAAAACAGCCGACTCGAGAGATTAAGTCCCAGCCCTGCGAAAAGGAATTGCTTAGCGAAGAGACGAGCTGATTGCTCTCTAAACGAGCCGCGTCCCTTGTGTGGAGGTACATACGCGCTTCGTTCGTGGCTCTTCTGCTCGGGAACCGGGAGAGTTTCGACGATTTCGTGGGCTCACACGATCATCTCTGTAAGACGAGACATCAGTCAGTCCTACACTCTTCCCAAGGAAAATTCGTTTGGACCGCTTCGGCTGGATGCTCCCTGGAAGAGGGCTATAGCGATTCTCGGAATTCGATGCCTTGAGTGTACCGTGTACCGTATCTGCGCGCCATATTTCTGAGTGAGATACCCGAAATTTCACGAGAGGGCCTAGTCTCGCTGTCGATCCCTAGTTGAGTCATGACTTCTGTAGGAGAAGAGGGGGAATACATGAACCCTTTCGATATGGAATCAAGCATCGGTGATACTCCGAGAGAAAGCCCTGGAAAGCATTCTTCACGAGAGCTTTTGCCTAATGATTCCGTTAGTCGCTGACTGTGACAAGTATTTCGCATGATTATTTGCGCACTAGGTCGCAGCTTTGCGCTACGGGACGGACTCTCCAGATGCTATGATCCTAATTATAAATCAGGATGAGCTGGCTAGAATGCCGACGTGGGCTAGTGTCGGATGTTTTGAGGCCAGGCGCTTAGGACTCAGGGAAGCTAGATGCCTGTCCCAAATGCGGAGGCCGTGGTAAGTGCCCGGAGTCGGCCTCCTGTCATCGACCGAAATCGCTTAATTTTCCATTCCCCTTTCGTACGTACAGGTATTATATGAGCTACTACGCAGTAATACAGATGCAGACGCTAAAGACGACGCTAAATGCGGCAGACGGAACGGCTAGGCCTATACTGACTCAAGGCTACGTGGGACAGAGTAGGTTTTGAGTCCAAAGCCTCTCCCTGCGAGAACGAGAGGAGCTCATTTTTTGAGATCAGGTGCTCCATCTATTTGTTTTCGCAAGATTTTGATAACATGCCTCCCCGGAACCTTGACTCAAGGACTGAGGCATGGACCCGACGGGGAGGGGGGCATAACCACCCCGGTCTCGCTTTTGAGCTCGGCACTGACTCGGGCGCCCCTAGATTCCAGGGATGTAGCCGATCGAAGGCGACGCGCGACTCGATGAACTTGGAACGCATTGAAGTCCCATGATTCGAGTGGAAGGTATTCCCGGAAGACTTTACTCCCTTTGCGGCGCGGCTCCTCCTAGGCCTGCATGAGGGTTGCGTCACGCATATTGCCACAAGTCAATTCTATTCACCTGCTATCACTGTATCATCTGCTCGAATGCACAGTATTGGCTGCCGAAGCAAATTGCTCGATCGCTCAGAGCTCGCTGAACATAGCCGGATTCCCATCCCTCTCGATGCACCAATGGGACTCACCTCCCTCCGAAGTGATAAGGAGCTCCTAATATTATTTACAGTCGTGAATTTCATTCACCCCGAAATGGTTGAGACTTGGACCTGCGAGCGAACTCTCCGCCACCCGAAATTTCATTCAAAGGTTTATTTTGCTTCGACGGGGGATCACATGATAAACATCCATACATGAGTGATTAGTCCGAACCCGACCCGAACTTCTCTGCGGAATGTCCCATCGATGAATTTCAAAAACCAATGGAGTGTCCGGAAAAACATGGGGGAGCACGATCGGCATCATAATTCTTCTGCCTTCTCTAGGACTATCGAGAGGCTTTGCAAACGTTGTTTCTTCCGAGGGACGCGTACGGAAAGTTTTCACGGTGTCAGCAGTACGATATCGATTTGAACTCTGCGATCACCCAAGTTGTCAAAGAAGACAAAGATATCAACTCCTCAACTATCGAGGATTTCGTCGCGCGAAACCGATGGCCATCGGTACGCTGCGTCCATGGCTGGGATTACGACACCAGTGTGTACCCCGAAACCCTTGCTTCAAAGGTGAGTTATCGGCCGATAGTTTCCCCGCCGGGGAAAATCATGGAACTTATATTAGAGCTCGGGAGTTCAGGCATTTCCCCATGAATGTTTAGGGGCGCTTTTTTCGACGCTTCTCTATCGAGGTTTTTCCGCGCCTAGAGTATCTTTGCGAGCCACCAAGGCGCTGAATTCCGGGAATTTCGGGTAAATATAGGGTCTACGAGCCGATCCGGCCATGATTCAGGTCAGCGGACCCATGTTCCAGGGATACATCTTGCTCCCGATAGAATCCGATGGTCTGCCTAGAGGTCAAATTTTTCTTCGATGATGTAAAATTCTAGCTATCAAGCTTAGAACTAACCGAGAATGACTCCGGGAGACCACGTGAATTTCTCATCAAACGGCACTGACGACCGGTTTGATGCGGCGTTCGCCCTGCCCTACACGCCTATTTGGCCTAGTTTCGGTGCCTATACTGACGTGTTTCGGTACCTTTCCGCCTGCCATCTTCGGCAGTTTTCAGTGCCTGAACTCCCGAGCTCTACCAATATATGATGAGGAAATCCAGCTCTGGATGTGAAGGATACATGTTCGAAATCCATTCTGCAGTTCAACGTTGTTTGTGAAGACCAATGGTTGGTTTCAACAGCCCAAGGTGTTTTCTTCCTCGGCGGAGTGATAGGGAGCGTGATTTTCGGTTGGATCTCAGACCGATGGGGACGACGGCCGGCACTGCTGCTTTCGACTGCGCTCATGACGAGTGGCAATCTCGCTGGTTTCTTCATCCCGAACTATGGTACCTACATGATTCTCAAATTCATCGTCGGCCTGAGTCATCCCTGCGTTTACAACACGGCATTTGTGATTGGTGGGTGCTTGTCTCACTTCTCCTTCTTCTTCCGTTTTCCGTCGTAGGATAGACCGATCGGCCCGCTGAACCTATGATTTAGTCGACTCCGGTGAAGATTTATGATTTAGCTATGATTGACTTTTCAGCGACCGAAATGTGCGGAAAAGGTAGACGGATGACATCGACGATCGTATGTGATCTCTCGTACGCCACGGCGATCATGCTGTTCGCAATCGTTTCTTATTTCGTGCGCCATTGGCGGACCTTGATAGCGACCACCTGGACACCTATGTTACTCTTCATCGCTTATTATTGGTAGGTCTCTGGATCTTCTACGCGGGATGACGGCCCACGTCACACTCTCGATCTCTTTGAAGACTCGACCTGCCCTGTCTCAGGTTGGTTCCGGAATCTCCCCAGTGGCTGATCTCTCAAGGCAGGGTAGACGAGGCTGAAGTCATCGTCCAGAAGATTGCCAAGGTCAACAGAGTTCGGATCGAGCCAGACTTCCTGCGGAAGAATTTAGTAAGTCACCTTTGCGGGAGTATTTCGGTAAGGATACGCACTCAAAAGCGAAATGGATAGCGGATCCGCACTCCTCCCAAGGGAGATATAGAGTCGGAAGACCCATGGGAGTCTTCCCAAGAAGGCGTTGAAAATCCGGGGAGTTTCATTCTAGACGGTTTCATGAGGGATAACCGGGCTTTTGGAACTGAATTCGAGTTCTTCCCATTAAAGGCACATGATCTGCTATCGATCAAATCCGGTCGTCAGGATTCGAACAAGGTCGGAGTTGCGCAGCTTATAAAGTATCCGCGGGTCACACTGAAGCTGATCCTCATGATTATCGTTTGGTCGATTATTACTCTGGTGAGTGTGCGCCGACTACCTACCCGAATTGCCCTCCGGCGACTCTACCGGGAATTTCCTCCAAACTGATTAATTTCAGACTTGCAATTCGCTGAGTTTCGCAGCACCTATAATGCCATCGGACACATCCGTCGCGTTTTTCCTATCCGGCTTGTGCGAGGTTCCAGGGATTTTTTTAGCCTTCACGGCAATACAATATTTCGGTCGCAGGAGCACGTTGCTCGTGACTCTCTTCCTCTCCGGAGTCCTTTCGATGACGACGGCTCTCGTACCGGACGGTGAGGCTCATCGCCAGCGAACTCGAATCGAGATTTTCATCCACATCTTCCGGCACGACGTGGTCCATGGGCCCTCGCTGAAATTTTTCCTTCCAGAATATCCATGGCTCGGCGTGCTGCTACCGTCTCTCGCGAAATTGGTGATTTCAATCCCCTTCTCTGTTATCTACCTGTATACCGGGGAAGTGTTCCCGACGGTGCTGAGAGGTTTCGCTTTCGGTGCGTGCGCGACGGGATCCCAGACTTCGATGATAGCGTCGCCGTATATATTGTTCTTGGTGAGCTCACCCCGGAATTCGGCATCCAGCCCACTGCAGAGCTCCATAAATCACATTCCTTCTCCGAGCTAGTCGGAGATTAGGCTGACTTCATCAATGCTATTCCAGAGTACCATATACGGGAATCACGCTCCATTCATTGTCTTCGGAGTGGCCGCTATGTTGGCTCTCCTACCGATGCTCGCTTTGCCGGAAACACGCGGCGCACCTCTTCCGACGACTATGGATGAGTCGGAGAATTATGCAGACTTCGTCAAGAGGGCGACCAATGTCGGCGCAGCTGATAAGCGTGGTGCTGTGCCAGACACGTCCAGGGTAGAGACTCGGAAAGAGGGGTCTACAATGCAACTGAGCGGCAGAAACCTATCATCCGGTCCAGCGACATGAATCCGCTCCACTAGGCAAGGTTCCTACTATTGCTGACATGTGTTTTACACCTAAATACATCAACGGTAACTTCCTCGATTTCTCATGTTTGATGTTTACGAGGACGTGAAGAGAGCTCCCCGGGATCCTTCATGGCTTGGGAAGAATGGGTATTCGCCACCGGAGTCAACATCCTCAGATCTCTGTGCCGAATGAGAATAAAACTCTGCGGAGAGGGAGCCAAGTCCGCGTTCTCCGGAGTTCTACGTAAAGCTTTCGGAGGTGGATGATCACGGGGAGAGCACTCACCGAGAGGGGGAGCGTCCGATCGGAGAGCACAATCAATAGAGTTGTGAATAATATGCATCCCGATACTCACATATGCATCCCGCGGAGAGCTCATCGAGGAGCATCAGGGAGTGTCTGGAACGTCGGAAAATTTTCTGATTGGATTGATCGATCGCTCCCTCCCCATTCGGGATGTTTGCGGCTGAAAGTGAGTCTGATGCACATGCATACATAGGTGGTCAAAATCTTAAGAACTGCAGCTGGAATTACCGAAGAGGGCGCCGTTCTCAAGATTCAGGAAACTCTTTGCTCGAAATGAGCTCGACAGGTGACGCTGAAAAGCTTTGACGAAAGCAGCAGAGGGTCCGATGGTGAGCATTGCTCGGACTATCTAACATTGCCCTGGGTGCAGCTCGCAACTGATCAATCGGGATCACTAGTGTTTTGCTGCGAAAAATCAATCCGGCGAGAGATCTGATACTCACGGTGCTAAACTTCCAAATGGAACGCTTGAGTTCCTTTGCTGATGGAGGATCAGAAGGCAAGGGCTCTCTGAATCCTCATTCTCAAGTAACCCCTCGTAATGCGAAATGAAGAATCGCATCCATGGATGCGGAGCTGGAGAGGCGACGGTCGCTCGTCGATACTCGCGTCGCATTCCATACTCCGAACATATCCTCGCTTCGGGTATCGGCTTTGAGCGAGATCTTTCTCCTCTCATCATCCGTGACCCTGACTTCCGGCAGAGTCTGCAATTTAACGCTCATAGGCTTAAGGGTTCTACGCTCATAAAGCCGCTGATCTGGTCCATGACATTTGGAAGCTATGCGTTGCTTCCGAAAGAGACGCTCATTTTGCTCATCGACTCTCGCTATTCTCAATCATGACAATCAAGAGGTATCCGAATACTCAAGGATATTGACCCAAACTATTCACGCTCGTATCAAAGGCTAGAAATTCCCCAGTGTCGGGGTCCGGAGGAGTTCTTAGGACCTAGCTCTATACTATTTCGATTTTATGCTCTTGACGAGTCTACAAGCTCGAACTCGACATGAAATGGTGATCTCCACTCGATAACCATTCTTCAGCTGCGAGCGGGAATGAGAATGAATTTTCGGCAACTGACGGGGGGCGTGATGCCTGCTCGATCGGCATTACGTTCTGCTCCGGGCTGTTCTACGAGCGTAATTCTTCCGAATCATTATTAGTCTCCGTCCCCTGCTAGTTTGTGAGTTGGCAGCCGCTGTTTCTGGACATTCTAGTTCTAGACGGTCAATAATAATTCCAGAGAATCCCTCTCTCAACTCTCAACAGCACTGCGAGACTTTCCACGTCGGTACACCACGGACCATTCTAGTGATCACGTTGACGGACTGAAACTGGATCGCATGGAAGATTGAGAGGAACGATCCAAGCGAGTCGGGACCTACCACCGAGTATTACACAACATCGAGGATCCACCATGGAGTTCGATGAGGTCCTGTCCGCAGTCGGTGATCTCGGCCGCTATCAGAAATGGCTGTTTGTGCTCCTCTGTGTTCCGGCTAGTCTGCCTGCGGCGGTCTCAATATTCAACCACATGTTCATTTCGGGGGTGCCTGAGCACCAATGCCACCCGATCATCTCGGCAGATAGAGCTTCTCTGCTCGAGAAGAGCTTGGCAGCACCGGAGGTACGAATGGGGAACTTGGTCGCGAAACTTTCCGGGTCCCGAAGACGCAACGCATCAAGCGGGAGACACTCAAATATGTTTTATCGCTCATGATCATGATCATCTCGTAGCTCATTA
>NW_003805469.1:443607-467729 GCF_000255335.2 Galendromus occidentalis | reverse complement strand
ACGTTTCAGGGTTCACGTTTCATCATGCATCATGCCCTGCAAAGATGAGTTGGGAGCGATTGGAACCTGGTTGCGAGTCCGCAGTGGCGGTTCCGTGGCTGGCGACCGTCAATCGGGGCGACTCAGGGGAGTTCGATCCGAATGTCCATCTATCCGATGATTGCATGGCTCCGTAGATCGTGCTTCGCCATGAGGCCTACGAGCTCTGAGCAGGGTCTTCGTATGTTTCGATGGCAGTCGAGCACAGCCAGCGCGAACCTCCGGATTGTAGCTCTGAATCATTTCGAACAAGGAGATTCCGGAACGACCAGGGGTTCGTTTGACTTTGGGTCTACCGGAGTTCATCCGACACTCTGCAGAACAATATCCTTGCGTGTCAGAACCTGGCTACTGTTCAGAAGAATCTGGCTTCTGTTTCACGATGATTCTCAAGTGGGCCCAGAATTTTTTACTTCTCAATCACTCTTCGAGTACTCCTGGGTTTAGGGCCGGGCGAGTTACTCCGTCCAGGCTCCTTCTTCATCCTAGGCAGATTCGATCGGTTTTCGAGTTCTTGTCCCGCCAGGGACGATTCCGTCGAGCAATTGGTCAAAAAGGTAGGCGTCTGGAAGCGGCAGTGGTCGGGACGCTCGGCTCCTGAGCGAATTTTCACATCTAGAACGACTGCGGGTGGACAGGAAGAAATCACTCGAAGACGTAGAGTGCTCCCCGGTTATCTCTACCTCGTCGATAGAACGATGACAAGGCGTTGCGAGAACTTACGAGAGTTTTACCTTTTCTCGTGCGGAGGACTCCGGCCTCAGGGCGAGAGTACTTTTTGCTGGCTTCACGACACCGAGTAAAAATTTCAGGACTTCCAGACGGCAATGACGGCATTGTTTATACCACGAGTCCGTAGCGGAGGTTTCTCTGAGTGTCTTCAATACGATATCGAAGCGGATGCGGCCATCGACCAAGTGATTGCTCAGAACAGATATTTGAATTTGACGATCATTGATAGTTTCGTCGCTCAAAAGCAATGGACCGGAATCAAATGCCTCCATGGGTGGGACTACGATCGTGCCGAATATACCGAAACTCTCGTGACCATGGTGAGACCGGTGGACTTTCCGTCAGATTTCCCCTCGAATCAATCATTTCCTCCCCATATACTTATAATACATTTCGTTGCAGTGGGACCTTGTTTGCGATAAGTCATGGCTGATCTCGACAGC
The DNA here is from genome assembly GCF_000255335.2 of Galendromus occidentalis. NCBI lineage: Eukaryota > Metazoa > Arthropoda > Arachnida > Mesostigmata > Phytoseiidae > Galendromus > Galendromus occidentalis. The sequence continues at coordinate 466,515 of NW_003805469.1, read as the reverse complement.
TCAGAGCGCATTCTTCGTGGGCGGAACGATAGGGAGCCTTGCTCTCGGCCGAATTTCGGATAAGTGGGGCCGGAGGCCGGCCTTCCTCCTCGCTATGTCCGCAATGATCTTTGGAAATCTCGCTGAAATTCTTCCGCCGAATTACGTCGCTTATTCTGCTATGAGATTCATTGTGGGACTTAGTTATCCCAGCGTCTACAACATAGCGTTCCTAATGCGTGAGTTCTAAATATCCTCGCTTTGATCATGATAAAGGGCATTCAGCGATCGAGTCCTACTCCTTGGACCCTCAGAATCGATCAAAACATGTGCCGGTGCTCCATTGCTATTCATGAGCTCTTGAGCTTTCTTCTCGGAGGGTACTTCCTACCGAGGAGACGCTCCTTTCCAGTGTCTGAAGTGATCGGTCCGGATAGGAGAATGTCGGCAGCGATGCTTTTCAGCCTGGCTTTCTCGATTTCCATGATGCTGTACGCCTTGATTGCACACTTCATCAAACATTGGCGAGTTTTGCAAGCCGCGACTTCGCTGCCGATGGTGCTGCTCGTCGGCTATTACTGGTTCGTGCTGGTTTGATTTCCGAATTGACGTCGCGGATCCCTTGTCTGACCTCGATCGTAAAGAATCATCACGTACCTAGATGGAAGCTTCCCTGCTCGAGTTTACCTGACGCAGAGCGATACAATACCAATGAAATACAGGCTGGTGCCGGAAAGCCCTCGATGGCTTATCTCCAGGGGCAGAATGGACGAAGCGGAAGTCATCATTCAGCGAATCGCTTCGGTCAACGGGGTTCAACTCGCACCGGATTTCCTGGCGACCAGCTTGGTAAATTGTCACGTTCCCGACGTTTGAGGAGACTAAATCATCTGCCTCATCGAGCGGTCTCCCTCGTCCGCTGCCATCCTGAGAGAACTTCAATTTCTCGAAAACTATTAGGGTCACGAAATTTCTAGGCGAAAGCTCTCTCGAAATCTCCGGAGTCGTCGAGCGAACAGAAATTGGAGGAGATCGGGATTCTGCAACTTCTGAATTATCCGAGAGTCATGCTGAAGCTGATCGTCATAGTCAGTACTTGGGCTGTCACGGCGATGGTGAGTACAAACCCCCAGATTCTTGGAAAAGTAGGTAGACGCGATTTTCTCGCCTACCGATACCTGCCTCCTCAGATGAACAACGGTCTCAGCTTGGCTTCTCCTCTCCTCCCGTCGGGAGCCTGCTTCGCCTTTTTCATGGCTGGCTTGTGCGAAATTCCGGGAACTCTCTTCGCTTGGGCAACGACGGAGCGCTACGGTCGAAGGGGCGTCATGCTCGGGACTCTCTTTGTCGGAGGGGTTCTCGCGGCGGCTACAGCACTCATCCCAGATGGTAACTTTGTCTTTCACGGAATGTTCAATCGAATTTATGCTCATTGAAAACTTCCGCCGATCGAGAACGGATTCGACGCAGCACCGTCGATGATGAGGATAATCTTGTTTCGTTTTGAGATCTCCCGTGGCTAATCGTTTTGATGCCTTCGCTGGCTAAAATGGTTGCTGCCGTCACTTTCTGTGTTATTTACACATTCGCCGGAGAGCTTTTCCCGACTGTGATCCGAGGCTCTGCGCTCGGCGCAGCTTCGACGGGATCCCAAATAGCTCTGATAGGAGCTCCGTACATCCTCCTCTTGGTAGGCGACCTCTTACGGCTCTCATGAGAAGATTAGCAGATAGCATTGACTCGCTGCTTAACGTCCGAGATGAGGATTCAATCGAATGGATTTCAGGGAGACATTTCGGGACCATCCGTTCCGTACGTGGTTTTCGGAGTTCTCTCGATGCTGGTCGCTCCTCTGATGCTGACTCTGCCGGAAACCCTGAACGCTCCCCTTCCAACCACGATGGAGGAATCTGAGCATTATGCTGATTATCTCAAGCGCGCGAAAACTGCCGTGAGAAGTCAATCTGGGATCCGGTGATAGAGCTCCCCTGCCTGCTGCCGCATTGATATCTGTATATATATAGTTCTTCATTTCTGTATTCCTACGGTATAGGGCCTCTTGAGGGGGTTCATTCATCCATACTATGTGCTCAAGAAGGCTGCTTCGACCTGCCTGACAGTTGTTTTCTGGCTGATGGGGAAGGGTCATGTGGAGGTCCGCAAGCGCACCTTCCGCGGGTAGAGGTGGCTGAAACTCGTGGAAAAGTGCCTCGTTCCCTCCCCATTCATGGTTTCAAAGTTTCGTTACGGAGGGGGTCGGGATGACAATTTCCTATCATCTCCGCGGAGTCGCGGATCGAGCCGCCCGCCCCCTTCTGTTATCCTCGATCAGTGGATAATTTCGAAATAGATGTTTGATCATGTCTCTCCGAAGATCAGGTACAGACACGAACTACACTCTGACCCGCGAAGGGCGAATACCTCGAGGTATGTAATTTGCTTGATATTCAACGCCTGCCATACGGGTCTACTAAATATGAAATTAGCAGGTAATCGGGGTCTCTGACGCCTTTTCGGTGATTCGCTGAATGTCTGTTCGGACCTTAGAATTCTAGTTTCTGATTAGGGACTCACAGCGGTACCGTATCTCAAAAGCAACCCAATGATGGCCCTGCAGTGAACGGTTCCGTCAGATCATCATCGACTTCTCCGGGCACCGAGACGAGCCCTGAAAACTCAGCATCTGCCATACTCGGCAACCTAGACTTTAGATGCCATTCTGCACCATATGGTCCGCACATTATGGTTATCCTCGAGTTCTTCCCCGGTCGTGGCTTCTTCCCGTGTATCTGCGAAATCTGCATGCGATGAATCGATCGCTTATCTGAAATTAGCCTGTTCTGACTTCTGACTCTCGCAGAAGTGCCGGAGTCGATTCGAGTCTCTCGGGGATCGTCATCAATTTCGTGTTTCCGAAGCTGCATCACAAATCATTCTGCTCGATTCGTTTCTCTTCTCCGGTCGCATGACGATATTCATCTCGATTCTCTTGAGAATTAACGAGAGAATCTAGAATCTGGATTTGAGATGATCGGCATATTCGTCCTTTGAGATCATCCAAGAGCTTCATACCGATCGAATCGATACTGGATCAAACTCTTCGCACAGTGTTTAGTGAACATGAACTTTTGTCGTATCACGAAGACGCATCACCAATCCATTTACTTCCATGGTTTCAGTCACAGGTATACAGGGAGGATCTGCGTTCGGAAGGATGCAAGTTCGCCGAAGTCGAAAGAATTCCGAATTAATATTGTTCTGAACGCTTATTTTATTCTACAAGCGCAGATATTCAGTCTAACGGAGAGATATGACGCGCGGTGCATCGAGACGCTTAAGCTTCAGAGGAAGATTCAATCTTGCTGCGATTAGCATACTTCGTGCTACTTCGGAGCCCGTCTGATTATTTCTATACGCTATCCCATCTCGTTGGCGATCCCTCCGGTAACCTACATTCCCCAGAGCACAGTCGTTTTCTCTCCCTCCCGATTCCGAAGCTCCCAGGATTCACTTAGTCCGTTTCGTTCAGAAGACAGGTGCGCACAAGGAGGTCCGTGACAACGTATGGGTCCATGTTGGATGCTGGTCGGCGATCTTCAAAATATCCTTTGCCTGCGTCTGCGCAGGCTCGCGGAATCCGGATGGAGCATCCTCGGTTAGCAACACCGGACGAAAACTCGTGAATCGACGAAGTCTCGTGAGCTCCTGTCAGACGCCGTTCGTTATCCTTACCGAGTTTGGGATCGTAATTCGTGATGTGCGTCTTGTGTCTCTTCGAGAGCCTCTCGATCGCGTCCTTGATGACCGCCATACCACCCTCGGCTCGCATGGCTTCAGTCGAGAAATTGACGTGACCTCCGGCTCCGTTCCAGTCTCCGCTCATGGGTTTCGGGTCGAACGTAACCACGATTCCATAGTCTTCTGCCACTCGCTGGAGGAGATATCGAGAAATCCAGAGCTCATCGGGCGCGGAGACTCCTTTCGAAGTGATTTGATACTCCCACTGCGAGAGCATCACCTCGGCGTTCGTACCAGATATGCTGATTCCAGAGAACATACACGCGCGGTAGTGCACGTCCACGACGTCTCGACCGGTGACCCTCCCATATCCGACACCGCAGTAATACGGACCTTGAGGAGCGGGGTAGCCCCCTTCCGGCCATCCGTAGGGCCGACCATGCAGATCAAGGAACGTATATTCCTGTTCGATGCCGAACCATGGATCTTGGTCGCTAACTTTTTCCATGGCTTCGGCGCAGCTCTTCCTGCGGTTGCTTGGAGTGGGAGATCCATCCGGGAGGTAAGTGTCGCAGAGTACGAGTTTGTTTTGACCTTTCTGGAGGAACGGGTCTTCGTACATGGCGATAGGTCGCATGAAAGTGTCCGAGTTCCCGCCGCGGGCTTGATAGGTCGAAGATCCGTCGTAGTTCCATTCGGGGAGCTGGTCAAGACGACTGGGAATGAAGTTCAGGGTTCGGGCTTTGTTCCTCAAATTCTCGCCGGTTCCATCAATCCAAACGTACGTTGCGATGCACTTGTCGCTAGGTTGCGGGAGTCGCTTGAGGTAGTTGAAAGTCGTCAGACGGGAAGTTCTGCCGTGCTTGTGGCGAACCAAAGCGCGCGAGGCCACCAAGGGTAGAGCTCTTGATAGCGAAATCATGGTTGAGCGGAATTTTTCTGAAATTCCAAACCGTCACAACTGATCACTCCCGAAACTTTGCGAAATTCAGGGGGAGAGGCTCAAATCGCACGAGGAAGAATTGATTGAAGAGAACACACCCTCGGATCCTGGGCAGCGGAGAAAGCAGTGATTTTATTCAAGCATTTCATGCAGTTGAATCTTCTGAGAGAGAAACCTAGGAGAGTACGTAGAGGAAGTGAGCAACAACTCACCCACACAAATGGGTGTCTAGCCATGGTTCTGATCGACTCCCCTGCCTTGTGGGTCTGAACGAGGCTCGGAGTCTCGATTCCACGGACTTCTGAGTTTTCTATGAAAAATCGTCTGCGGGGGTGACTTGGTTCTCGATCGAAATTGATGAGTCGGACTGATGATGGCGAGAACTGAGAGCCCTCATCCACGCCGTCTTCTAATCCCACACGAAGCAATTACTAGGCTTTGATTTGAACACGGTAGGAGTATTGGGGAAATATCCTGCGTGTCACCTGGCTAGGTAATCCGCGGCAGATGGATACAGTCTTTGAGCCCCCGGAAGGAATCTTCCATAGAATGCTCCCGGAGCTAGGAGCGATAACTTTGGACTCTCGCCTCTCCTGCTTCATTCTACTCCGGCCAGAGCTATGAGGAGACGCTGTGGTGCCGGCAAAAGTTGACTGGGTTGCAAGTCGAGTTGAGCGTTGTAGACTCCCGGGGCGACATCGGATAGATTGAATCAGCGGCGGGTCCTGGAATCCTCCAAAGAAGGAAACGGTCCGTGCATCGAGGGGGTGGCAGATGGATACCTAGTACTCGCTAAAAATGGGGAGTGCCGAAGCGGCTTGCGGCAGCTTAAGAGTGATGAGGAGACGTCCAGCTGAAATCAGGGCTCATGGCGGGATATTCTATCGAAATTAGCGAAGAGCAACACCGCGATCGTGGCCGCCTCTCTTAGTGGCCCAATGAATTCACTTCAATACGACTTTTTGAATTATGGCTGTAACAATCATGAATCATGAGAGTTGCAAACAATGGAAGCTAGGACAGCAATCACCTACTAAACCCGTCCCTCTGATGACTCCTGGCTATGCATTCACCAAGAAAACGTTCAGGAAGGATCAGTTTCGTTCCGACGGTAGTTTCTCGCTGAGGAAGAGCGTCCACGCCACTAGCCGGTGGGACGTAGTGAAGGATTCTTGCTGCAGGGTCATCAGCTCGAATGAGAAGGAGTGTCTATCGATGCTTTCTAAGTCAACCTTCTTTATGTATATGCACCCTTTTGTGTGCAATATGTGATTCATCGCTTCTCGAGTCGGTGAGCCGGCCGTTTCAAGATCGCTCCGAGTCTCGGCCGGAATCGCTTTTCCGAGTCAATCCGTCCTGGCGGAAGACTGACTCAAAAAATGCCGCTCCCTTGCAGTCGGATCGCGGAGAGGAGCTTGTTCTCGAGCAGATCACAGCATGGCTCTCTAGGCGAGGCGGTATGAGCTGGAATGAGCTAGAGATTCTTTCCGTAGAAGGATCCGAGTTCGTGGGTTTCTAGAACCCCTCTTCTCTCGTACCCCGGATGGGAACTAGGATGAGGAGAACGACCATCCACGGATGGAATATCGGCTTGGTTTACAGAATCAGCCAGTCCGTTGGCGTCAACCGTTCTGGGTCAGCTGCGACACCAGGCTTTGGTTCCTCGATCGCGGACCGACACGCCTGAACGGAGAAAATTTTGAACACGTCGAGAACAGCCCATGCGAGGAGTTCAGCATCACCAAGACACTCCATGCGCACAGCAGGAGCCGATGGAATCGCCGACATCGGGGCGACTAGAGCATTGTTAGAACAGCGGAATCTTGGAGGATCTCAACAGATTCATTATTCAGACGACGCTGATGGCTCCTGAAGTTTTATGCACTCCCGGATGGAGCTGGGCCCTCCTTCCCTTGCCTTGTGCAAATGATATCCGCAGACACGATCTCCCGCCTTTGCGAGAGAATCGAGCTATTGTGTGGATCGTACGTCCCTCGCTATCGAAGAACGGCGCATCGGACCTGATAGGAATTTCCGAGAGTGGAAACTTCATTAGATCAGTCGGGATACCAGGAGGAGGACAGAATTCAGACTTCAGAATGACGAGGATGCCTTTTGGGTGGTCACAGAGCGGAGAGTATCTCTATTCGTTTTTCGTTGAATATATAGGATGATATTTGTGTCGAGGATCCAGTAGGTAGAGAGAGTGAACGTCCTAGATTTACATCCGGAATTTACCGAGTTTTAGAACTAGGTCTCTTAACTAGAAAAGTATCTCATTGTGTCTATTCAGCAGCTGGCTTAGATATATGCGTCGGAGGTTTCTGACAGACAAGAACAGAGTTCGGGGACTCCATATTCCAGCAGGACCAACGTGAGGAATATCGCAAAGGAAGCCCGCTATGACTTTTGACGAGATCCTGTCCCTGGTTGGAGACTTCGGACCTTATCAGGAATGGATTTTCTTGCTTTTGTGCGTACCGGCGAGTCTTCCGACGGCAGCTTCGCTTTTCAACCACATTTTCATCTCGGCGGTTCCAGAGCATCGCTGCCACCCTCCCATCTCATCGGTGAAGGCTCTCATCCTCAACAGAAGCCTAGCAGCACATGAGGTGAGAACGAACTCGGAGGGGAGCTCTTGCCCGATTTTCAACCTACTCCTTTGTCCGATCGAGTCCCGAGTAAGAAGATTCATACGCGGAATTTATTCCCACGAAACAAGAATACATCTCCCAGGATCCTATCGAATGAGCACACTTCCATGGACGCTCCGAGGTGGTGCTCATTGACGTGGCTCGCAAGCATATCAGGGTCGAGATTGGCCCCGCGTTCTACATACATCCGTCTATCCCCATCCCTTTGTTCCATCAGAGCTGCGAGCAGCGCTTGTGAACGACATCGACTGATACATCAGCCGTTCATGGAAGTTACGCATTCCCCTATTTACAGGAAACCTACCCGCGGCGGCGAGTTTGCTCAGCTGATCCTTGTTTTTTCGTTCAGCCGACGAGCCCGGGGAGCAATTTCTGTCGAGTTCCGCTTCTATCTCTGAGTGCTTCGTTCCAGCCGCCCTACCGTTTCTCGTGTCGAGTTCCCGCGTAGGCTTAGCATCTCCGGGATCTGTGGCTCACAACCCTGTTCCCGCTTGCACTCAATGATGACGCGCTCCGAGATTTCCCTGCGGTGATTGCATAACGCTCATTTCCCTCCTCCCTCCCCGAAGCTGACTGAACAAGCCATTGAAAAATACACGGAACGCCAATATTCGACCTCGTCGCGGCTCCTGGAAGAGAGCTAGACCAGGATAGACCCGACGAGCCGACAGGCGATGCTCATACCTGGTTGAGAGAGCCATTCATCGCTTAACTGGGGAATCGAATCTCACGAGGGCTCTGCGCGTCCGTGTGCGTGCCTACACGACGTTGTGGGCATGCTCCGAACGAATGGAGGATCGATGAACCCTAGCGCGATTTTGATCGAAGTTCCTGCGTAACGCTACCTGCATAATTCCAGGATTACTTGCGCGTCTTGTACACTTTGTTCATACCACGAGAAGCTTCCGGACGTTTTTCGCAATGTGTTCATTATGATATCGATATAAATTCTGTCGTCGATCAAGTAATCGCGCAGAGCAATCACCCGAACTCCTCTTCCGTGGAGAGTTTCGTCGCACGGAATCGATGGCCAGTGGTCAAGTGTCAGAACGGGTGGGACTACGACACGACGCAATATTCCGAAACTCTCGCGAGCAAGGTTAGATGCTCTTCCGTTCCGCTGAATCGGACGTCAGACTCCGTTCCAGTGAACATGAATTATATTCTTTCCAGATGGACGTGGTTTGCGACTTGGCCTGGTGGATCTCCGCCACTCAAAGTGCCTTCTACGCGGGAGGCATGATCGGTTGCCCTGTCTTCGGTCGAATGTCCGACAAATGGGGTCGGCGGCCGGCGTTCCTCCTCTCCTTGGCCGTCATGATCTCAGGAAATATCGCGGAGACTTTCCCCCACAATTATTTTGCCTACGCGATTATTCGCTTCATCGTCGGGCTCAGCTTTCCTAGCGTTTTCAACCTATCCTTCCTGATCGGTGAGTTACCCGATCGTCGCACAATACCTCATACGATCCATTCAGCCACAGTGTTTCGGCGGCGATTCTCGCCATCAGAAGAGTTCAAGGAGGATTCCTCCGCGTGATTGACCTCAGCTCGGGGTCTTGACGAATTTTTATTCAGATGGATTATTCAACTATCATTATGACTCAAATCAATGTCGCGAGGATCGACCATTCCCGGAAATCGACCATGCGCTTGATTCATTCCGCGCGTGATTCGCCCGGAACCATGAGGAAGATGAGCTCCCGAGCTTGCTCTGCTGAAATATGTAGCTGCTGACTAGGGCCGGTCTGCGTCGCACCTAGATGTCATGAAAGATGGACCCATGATCTCAAATCACTGACTTTTCTCACCCCGTCAGCGCGGTCTGGGTGGGCAAATCAAGTCTACAAAAATAATGCACACATGCTGAGCGAGCGAATTCTACATCGGGACTGAGCACCGAAGTATAGAAGAGATCTGCAAGATTCTCACGAGTTCCGTCTGCGCACTCCTTCGTATTGGTTGATACGATTAGTACCGTCACCGCCGGCATCGTCTCGATGTTAAAGAGACAGAGAGCCAGAACCCCGATGGTTGCTCTCGGAGGATAGAGGATGGCGGAGCGCAGCTGCCAAAAAAACAGGCGACTGCATCGAATAATTACACGCCACTCCGATTGCGCTCTGCGGTGAGCGCCGAAAGCCCACGTCCTCGTTGAGCGAGATCCGCTTAGCTCCATCCTCTTAGGAGTTTCATGCGAAGATCGGAAACTGTGCGTGTGCCATTGCTTGTGGATAAACAAACTTTGCTCATGCTTGGCTCCCCTCGGCCCCAGTGCGTGAGGCCTCAAGGGTGCGGGGCACTCTCTACGGCAGGACGGAACTCCGGTTGAATCTTCTCAAATTAAAGGATCTGCTTTCATAGGCGCTCTGCCGCTGAAGATGGCTGCCATGCAGTAACTCACAAAGTTACCGCGCGCCGGACTTGGATCAGACCCGCACAATCAGATGACGATAGAGCTCGAGTGGATTCGCGTACAGAGCTTGTTATTATCAATCGATCGTCTATCGCCAGGGCCCCCAACCCGAACACCACGAGAGATTCCACTAATGAAAAATCATTCTAGCCACAGAAATGATCGGCGTCAAGTGGCGCCCCTCATCAACGATGTATTTCAACGCGGCGTTCTCGATCGGCGCGGCGCTTTATGCTCTTATCGCGTGCTTCTTCAGGCATTGGCAACACCTGCAGGCGGTCATATCGGTTCCGCTTCTACTCCTCCTCAGCTGCTACTGGTCCGTTCGCTAAAACATTTTTTCACATGAGCGATAGATCTCAATCCCGCATTCCTTATCATGGAGAAGATACCCAGAACATCCTCATTGAGAAATTGCTTGTACGAAATTGTATCTCACTGTCGAACTCAAGGCTTGTTCCAGAGAGCCCCCGATGGCTCATATCGCAGGGCAGAACTGACGAAGCTGAGATCATTCTGCAATATATGGCGTCTACGAACGGAATTCATTTACCACCAACTCTCTTGAAGGAGAAATTGGTGAGTTCTCTAGGCTCGGAATCCGAGCGAGCTCCACGGAGTCTACGCCGTCGTACCATTGACTCCGAAATCCGACAAAAAATATGATGCACAAAACCGTATGGACGACAGTATATTGTAGCAGTCGAGAGTTTCTGGAGCTCCGGGGCGTGAGTTTCCATCGCGACGCTGTTTCCGTTTTTGCTGGGACCCCGTCGCAGCAACTAGAAGATTTTCGCAAAATTCTCACTACCGTAGATCTTCCGAATGTTTCGAGATTCACAGACCGCTATTTTCGACCCGGGATCAAGCAACGTGTAGCCTTTTCCTGTTGGACGTATACGACGTCGCTTAGAGTACTTGTCGTATGCGCGAGTGATAGCGGTTGTTCATCTGCAGAGCTCTTTATCTCTCGAAGAATTCGACCGACGCGATCAATTCCCGTGAAAGAAAACTCTGCTATTTTCACGCAGACGTCTCAACACTCTACGTCTGGACTGCCGCGCGAAGACGATTCTTCTGAAGTCGACATGGTACATCTCTTCAAGTTCCCAGCCGTTTCAGGGAGATTGATTGTTCTATCGATCGTTTGGGCAATCACTGCGATCGTAAGTGATCATTGGCTCTCTGCCTGCTGCTCCGAGCGGCTCATGAAGAAGGGAGGGTCTTTCCCCGCTGATCATCTGATTGATTTCAGAAGGCTTGAGGATTTCGCAGGTTTACACTGGGATGAGCTTTGGAGTCTCTGATCTGGTGTCCGAGCCCCGACTGCCTTTCCTCTCGACCGCTGTCGCCGAGATTCCAGGGGTTTTCTTCGGCTGGTTCGCGATGGGGCGCTACGGCAGGAAGGGTACGATTCTCGGGACGATGTCTTTCAACGGAATCCTCTCCCTTGCTGTAGCTTTCATTCCAGAAGGTGGGTGCCCATTTGACCGGGATGCTAGATATGGTACGTCTGCTCTCGGGTCTAAATCGATGACCACACCCCTTTCAGGGTTCACGGTACTCCTCATTCTGATTCTGAGTCTTGCCAAGTTGAGCGTCTCAGCGACCTTCACAGTGATCTATCTGTTCGCGGGGGAGCTCTTCCCCACTGTGATTCGGGGTCTGGCACTCGGCGTGGCGACAACGATGTCGCAAGGGGGTTTGGTTTTGGCGCCCTACATCTTACTCCTGGTACGAGGACCTCCATCTACCGCACTGCATGGCTGATGTGTCTCTACCGTACTGTCTCCTCCTGATGCCTCTCTGACTGAATTTCTCCCGCTCGAACGATCGACTCTCTCACTTTTTACAGGGCACGCTATACGGGAGGAATGTTCCTTTCGTGATATTCGGATTGCTCGCGATTCTGGCGACGGTGCTGTTGATGACCCTACCAGAAACTCTGGATGCCCCGCTACCCACTACTATGCAGGAAGCTGAAAACTACCAGGAGTTCATCGAGCGCGAGAGGCGAAAAAAAGCTCTGAGCGCATGAGCAAAGAACTCTTGGACATCTCCCATCTTAGCGGGTCGCATTAGGTTCCGGTAGACTGAGGGAGGGGATTCGTTTAATGAGAAAATTTGACAGTGATCCTCTGACCCATGCGACAGGGGAAGCATAAATAAATTCAATCGTTCTAGACATGCCTCCTCGAACTCGCTTGGAGAGGTCAGCTCCCGGTTCAGGCGACGAGACAGGCAGTTCCGATCAAGCTTTTTCAAACGAGCTCATCTCCATCCACCACTATCTCCATTCTGCAAGGCTTTGAGTTCATCTATCACGGAGAGAAATGTTGGAAGGGAACGCACGAAGAAGAGAAACACAGCTGTACTGCACGAAAGCGTATCCACCTCCTATATCAAGCCTATTCGGGAGCGAAAAGCGGAGTGACATTATAGAGGAAACCAACAGCAAATCAGAAATATGAATATCCGATCGGACGCATCCTTCTTACCACGGAACGACATGTGAAGCTTCCTATGACGAGCTTGTAGGTTGGTGGGTTGTAGGTCAGGGGATTTCAAGGCTCTGTTCATCCGTGAAGACTCGGTCGCGAGTTTTCCTCCCAACGAAACACCTAAGACTGAGGGAGAGAAAGACCGTCGGGCAAAAAAAGCGCGTGTGAGTTTCTCCTTGAGGACCCGCGGATCTCGGAGCGAAAAACGCGAGAAGGGTCAATCGTCCAGCATCCGGCCCTGTATTACCATAGAAGCAGCTCCTGGACCTTAACGTGCAGGAACAGTTGTATGAAACGCTGAGCGGAAGCTCCGCTCAGCTCCGGGATTTGTGATGCAAAAATCCGGACATTCAACTCGAATAGAGTTTTTGAGTATTTCTCCCTTGTTCGGAAGCGAGAAGCCTGTCATCCGGGAAGCATTGCACAGGGAGAGAAAATGATCGATATGCCTTAGCTATACCTATATGAACTGAGCGCTGCGGGATGTCCTGTCCAAAATATCTCTCAGAATTTCGTCGCTCCCAATCATCTCCATTCCATCTCCAACAAGAACCTCCATATTCACGAGACAACTCTATCAAGCGTCATTCGAAGTGCGTACATGGATGAGGCTGCGTCAGCCGGCCAGTCAGATTCGGCAATGGAGCACTCACTAGTAAGATTTCAGGTACGGTAGCGGAGCCACGGATGTTGCCCGTGATTTTCTGCGAGTTTGCTTGCCGATGACTGCTGAGCTAGCTTGTCGCGGCAGAAGATTGGCGCTCTGGGTCTCCTTCCGCAGCGCCGAGCCAACCGCCTGGTAATCCATCACACCGAGGTGGCGCTAACCGAGCAGTCCGCATCACTGACATGGTTTCTCTTCACAATCGTAAATCACTCTTAGTCAGTGGTAGCGTGAAAAACTTGGAAACGTTAACGCACATAGATCGAGAGCTTGTAGCGGAGCTGTCGCGAGACACCTCCGAAATCCTATATCTTAACGTTTGCTGAACGATTTCCATGAAAGAGCTCGCCGCAAGATATCATCGGCATCAATTGAATCATGTATTTTCAAAACATCCTGAGTCCACTCCAAAAAAAAGACGACGAAGTGAAACCTGTCTGTAGTTTCCCCAAGAAGACACCGATCCAGGCTTGAGGGGTCATTTCTGAAAGCCCTCGCGGAGAGCTTTCAGAAAAAAATATGAGACCTTACTCCCCCTCTATGTGTGTCTTCAATGACTAAAATGAGTCTTTGGACTTAGGATGTTTTGAAAATACATGATTCAATTATGCTTCGGGTTCTAATAATCCAGAGTTGGAAGATGAGCAGCTTCAGTCATCAAAGCACATCGAACGGCTGGAAAGCTACGGCGGTGGCGCGGTGATGATGACGCTCATTCGCAGCCGAAAAGAAGCTTCCACTTCGGAACTCTTGATCAAATGATTCTAGACTTCCGGTGGTGCATATGAGATCGAAAATCACGTGATCAGGACGCCCTGATTATCGAACGTCCTCGTCAAGGTCGAGCCGGAAGAGACTGCCAGGTCTTTGTGGGCAAGTCGAGAAATAATAATTCATCTCGTCAGCGGCGGAGCTAAATATTTCACAAGTTCAATTCTCTCTGAAAGCTCAATCGCGCTGAGCTGCTCGATGTGCTGAGGCGCGTGGGACTCTCGAGAGATCCACGAGGGCGGCTCCGATGCTGCTATCGAAGTCAAGAGAACGATTCAATGAGAAGACTCTCTCACGACTCGAATCGGAACATTGGATTTTCCGAATCTGCGTGTATTCGGAACTCGCATAGAAGGTATCCCCGCTTATAAGAGCCCGTGTCGTCCGTATTCTCGGAGTCCTCAGACGGAGGTTCCACCGGTCACCCGAGTCGACTCCCGAGCAGAATTTTTAGGCTCAGGTCTGCTCGATCCCTGACAGAGGCATACGAGTACCTGAGGCTCGCCGAGCGAATGTGTACGATACTACGAACACCAGGTGTATTACCCCAAAGCTGGATCTCTCCACTGACAGAGAATACTGTTCTGATTTTGAGGAAATTTTCACCGGATTCTTGATTAATTGAACGGACATATGGGAATCTTGCGGCTTATCGCGAAAGTTCATTCTTCGCTCCTACATGGTCGTGCTTCTCGTTCCAGAAGAAGGAAATCCCATCTCGAGGTCATCAGAGTCAGCAATTTTCAGAAGGCGCTCCGGCTGCGAGAATCGCTACGATAGACGAGAGCCTCCGGAACTCGGTGCAGGAGGGCAGGGATCATCCTGTACCGCGTGATTGAAGCGCTTCCCATGAGCCCCTACGGATTCCTCATCAAACCCATCGAACCGTTCCCGGGAGCCTGGGCAATTAATTCATCCTCTTCTCGTGCCTTGCGTCAATCCCCGAAACCGCAATCAATGGACTTGAGAGACGATCACGGCAATCGAACCGCTCACATACGAATCGGTTGAATGTTCTCATGGGTCGTCTCTCGGAGAGAAATCGGTCCTCAACGGATTAAGGTAATTTCGAATGTGTTGGAGCGGTTCTATTTTCGGCGGCGTTCTTTCCCCGTTCCCGAGATAGGTGACCTGTATGCCCTTGACGGGAACGGATGAGGCCCGAATTTTCAAGGGAGAGGCATAGCCTGCGCACGGCAGAAGAGCACTACGGAATCTTCCTCACACCGATAGGTTTGCCCTTCCCAGAGCGTTGCCTCCTTTCCGGGCGACTGCGTTCGCTTCCATGTTTATTCTCAGGAGAACCAGCTGCGGGTGTCGCGCTCGACTGAAGCTCTTGAGAGCTCGGAAATATCGCATCGAGTGCGAACATCGAGAAACACAAGTGTGCGAAAGGCTCGTTGCCTATCGACAATGAACTTCGACAGGACATTGTCTGCCGTCGGGGAATTCGGACGCTATCAAAAATGGATGCTCCTGCTTCTTTGTGCCCCGTCAAGTCTTCCCATGGCCGTGACCATCTTCAGCCACATCTTCGTTTCGGCGGTACCCGAGCATCGTTGTCACGCACCAGTCGCGGCGGAGCGAACGGCTCTTCTCCGGAGATATTTGGCAAATCCAGAGGTACATCAGCGAAATTCGAGTGAAACAGCGATATTGGGGTCAGGCATCATTTTCTGATCGTCGTACTTTTACGTGCTTCATGTTACAAACTCGGGTCTGCTTGGATTCCTGAAGCAAGTCGAATCTAAGGCTTCCCTCCCTGGTGATCAGCCACGGGACTTCCATCCCCGAGTCGATTTCCATGTCCCGATGGCACACAGACTGGTCAATTTTATCGTGAGCCTGATTATTGCGACAACCTTATATCGCGGTGTCGATTTCCAAACACCCAATGAAGAGAGCGGAACTCCGGCAGCACAGCAAGAAATGCGAAGGATCTCGACGAGATTACGGCCCAGTATACGAACGAGCGTTATATCTCGACTGCAAGTTCGCATTGCTCCCGTCCGACACGGTCAAGGCAACGGGTCTCTCCTAATTAATGCTGAGAACGCTTCGAAGGGAACGCGCGCAGACTGCTCGCTGTCAGCTCTAGCTCCACACACATGGCAGGTCTTCGAGTCGCGTCTATTTCGGTAACAGGACTGCTGTACATATGTATATGCGAATTCTAATCAGCAGACTTCCGCTCATCGCGGAATGATTTCAGAAGTTATCGATTGCAATGAGAAATAATGCTTCACTTGATCGCTCCGTCGCGTGTAGAGGTTTCGTTCTTAAAGAGCTAGACCAGCGGTTTCTGATCTGTTTCTAGCGCGGGACCCCCTCCGGAGTCCTCGACTGCGCTCGGAATCCCTTTGCGATTTCATTCCAAGAGTCTCAGTTTGCGGCTTCGCCAACCAGAGAATATTTTCAAATTTTTCATTGAGCGAGTCCCCTAAGTAAAGTAGGAGATGGCTGGTCGATATCCTTGCAACCTATATCTAATATATTTTTGTAAAGGATCATAAATAATCAAGACATGAATTATTTTCGCCAACGGCAGCCGGGACCCCCTAGGGATCCCAGAACCCTCTTTCGGGAGCTCTTGAGTCAGACAATCACAGAATCCATCGACCTACTATTTTCCGCTGCTAGCTTACAGTGGCCGGAGAGCGGACTAGGGTACTCGCAGGTGCTCCCTTCTGAATCCCGACTCTCTTACCATTCCAGAACTACCGGGACGCGCTCCAGTCTCTATTCATTCCTCGCGAAGACTCCGGCAGCTACTCACAATGTCGTCACTACGACGTCGATGTGAATTCTGCCATCGATCGGCTGGTTTCTCAGTCTGAATATCTCAACTTGTCGGTTATCGACGATTTCGTCGCGAAGAACCTCTGGTCTGAAGTCCAGTGTTCCCACGGATGGGACTTCGGGGGTGCGGACCAAGGGGAGACCCTCGCCACTACGGTGAGAATTCAGACACGAGACTCGACTCGAGTGGAGCATGACACTGCGGCCACCCTGTACAACGGAAGCCCGAGCGTCCGATAACTCCGAAAGTTATCCGTGGAGGCACCCCAATATTGCAGGAAAATGGTGGTTTTAGAGGTTTCGTCCGAGAACTCGAATCCGCAACTTCTCGGGAGAGGTTTCTCGGGGGTCTCTAGTTTCTGCGATGGTCTCGGAATCAGACCTCCGATGGAGGAGATGGCATTAGGTCTTCAGCTCCTTCATTCGAGAGCATGCGGCTCCCCTCCTTGCCGTCGAGAGCGTTTTCGTGACCTCATCACCGTCTGTTCTTCCAGTTCCACGTGGTTTGCGATCGGGCTTGGTGGATATCCGCGGCTCAAAGTGGCTTCTTCATAGGTAGCACGATAGGTTGTTTTATCTTCGGTTGGATATCCGACAGATGGGGTCGGAGACCAGCCTTCCTCCTCGCTTTAGCTGTGATGACCTTCGGGAATATCGCGCAAACTTTTCCACCCTCTTATGCTGGCTACTCGGTGATGAGGCTCATCGTCGGGCTCGCGTATCCCAGCATTTTCAACTTGGGTTTCTTGATCGGTGAGTCCCTTCCCCACGCATGGCCAATCAATAAGAATAACGGACGGTGTCAAACGAGAGCTTCATCCGGGCTTGAGGGCATTCCCGACTATGGATCTGGTGGGGAGGGGGGGGGGCTTAAAACGAAGATCTCAGCCTCTGAACGCTCATTCGGGTCAACAGGGTTTATCAGATCGAGATACTGCGAAGCTGAGACCTCTTTGTGCTGATCCGGGAGCCGTGTCGGGGTTCGATTCTCTCTTACAATAAGACCGCATTCTAAGGGCTGCGTTTCCAGCGGCTGAAATGACCGGCGCGACGAAGCGGACCACGACGACTCTGGTCTTTGCCATTATGGTGCCGCTAGGCATGATGCTTTACGCCTCGATTTCGCACGCCGTTAAGCACTGGCAACTTCTACAAGCCGTGACTTCCTTCCCTTCAATCCTCTTTGTCGGATATTACTGGTTCGTCTTCCGCTTGCACGTCATGTATCCACTATTCCAGCTCATTGTCTGTAGGTCTCTCGTGGAGATCGATGTACAATCTATCGATGGTTCCCGTGTCCCCCATGCCATTCGGAACCCCTGAATTTCAGGCTCGTACCAGAATCACCTCGCTGGCTCCTTCTCAGGGGGAAGACGACGGAAGCCGAAATTTTGCTCCGGAAGATGGCTAAAGTTAATGGACTTCTCCTGTGTCCAGACCAGGCGCTACAAAATTCGGTGAGTACCTCATTCAGCGCGAAAGAGGCGCAGAGAGAAGCGGTCGCCGACAGAGGAGGCACAGCTATGTTCTTGCGGGAATACGGAACGGTTTTCGCTCGATTTAATTTTCAGCTGACACGAGACCAACCCTTCAGTGTGGACGATGAGGAGTCGGAGGACTTTAACATCTCCTATATATTAGGATTCCCAAGAGTGTCGCTGAGGCTTCTGATAATATCTGTCATTTGGACCATAGTCTTCATGGTGACTATGCATGCTTCGACGTTTCGAATCGATTCACATTCTTCCGCACGATCCCGAAGGATAGACAGGGATGTCCTTCAATGCTTTCGCAGGTGTACAATGGGATAAGTTTCGCTGTGCCCGACTTGGCCTCGGAGCCGAATCTGGCGTTCTTTCTCAGCGGTCTAGCCGAGGTCCCAGGAGCCCTCCTGGGTTGTTTCGCGATGGACCGCGTCGGCAGAAGGAGCTCGATGCTCGGAGGTCTCTTTTGCGGCGGCGTATTCTGCTTGTGTGCGTCCTTTCTTCCCTCCGGTGAGCCTCTACCCGCAGGGTGTACGCAATCGTAGAATGCCCTGGGCACATGACTCGAAATGCGTCGAATAGCCCATCGTGATTTGATTCTCATTCTCTTCCGATAGACATCCCCTGGCTCGTCCTGCTCATGTCATCCCTGGCGAAAGTTTGCGTTACGTCGACAATGACGATCATCTACATGTTCGCGGGAGAGCTTTTCCCGACAGTGATTCGTGGTTTTTCTATCGGTGTTGCGACAACAGCGTCCCAGCTAGGTCTGGTTTCAATAC
The DNA here is from genome assembly GCF_000255335.2 of Galendromus occidentalis. Taxonomy (NCBI): domain Eukaryota; kingdom Metazoa; phylum Arthropoda; class Arachnida; order Mesostigmata; family Phytoseiidae; genus Galendromus; species Galendromus occidentalis. Next base: position 447,785 of record NW_003805469.1, on the reverse strand, counting down.
CGTACATCGTCTCTTTGGTGAGAAATTCTCGACTCTCAGTCAATAATAATTCAGCTCGGAAAATTTGATTATGTTCCCATACCAGATGCGGGTCGATTACAGAGCTCATCTCTTGGTAAAAATGCACCATTCGTCATTTTCGGAGCCATGACGATTTGTGCTTCGCTCTTGATGCTTGGCCTGCCGGAGACTCTCAACGCCCCGCTTCCGACGACGATGCAAGATGCCGAGCACTACCACCATTTCATCAGGCAAAAGGGAGGAAAAATCCGAGACCTCGAATCGGAGTTGCAAGCGGCTTGCTGAGAACGTCTCTCTCACCACCAGGACGGGTCCGGGTGGGGTCGTCTCGCTTTTCGCCCTCTGACTCGTTTCCGCTTCGAGCCCACCTCTCGGACAGCGCTTACCGATCACCGCTCCCCCTCTCCCCCGCCTCACCTATCGCCGCTTTATCTTTAATGTCCGTGCGATATCCCGGTCCCGACGAGGTCGCCCGGGTTGGGAACATCCGTTCCCCTCTTCGGGACGCTCCGTAAGATTTCTTCTCCGTTGATTACTTTCTCGTTTACTCCTCACGAATGAGGATTCGGGCTCGTTAATCCCTAAAACTCGGAGTGTTCCTAGGATGCCAATTTTTTCAATTGTAGTTTTGAATATGTTTTCCCGATTTTCGTGGGAGCACTCGGTCCTTACATCAATAGAGGATTAGTCTCCGAATCCTGGGTTCTTAGTTTCACAGAAATTATGAATAGGCCCGTGAAAAAGACGTTCCCACCCAATTTTCGTTTGAGATGAGCGTGTAGAGTCAGGTCGACGAGGGGGAATCCTCTCTCCCCTCTTCCAATTACAAGGATGTTCCGGAACGGAACGTTCCTCATGAAGGCCAAGCTCAATCGGAACCGTCGGAGGAAGACTCCTTGGGAAAATAAAAATAGTCCAACATCCAAAGTGGGTTTTCTCGAGTTGAACTGAGCATTCTCCCTCATTTCCTCGGCTCACGTATAATTGATTAGTGCACAGAATCATGGTAAACGGAAGCGATTTTGATTTCCCCCATCTCATGGATGTCTCTGTTGAGAAAGGTAGTCAACCCACAATCCGTCGAGCCCTGGATTGTTTCGTCTCCTCCTAAGTCTCTCACAACCGAGGTTCTTTATTCATTACATAGCAGTCCACAAAGTGAAACTTAGGTAATCGGGACTTGTCCCTGATTCCTTGTCGAAAATTCTCGTTGTGACAAAAGGACATGTGATCGGCGAAAACTCCAACAGACGACCTACTTCCTCCCCGTCCAGAACAAGGTTTTAGAGGCTGCTACAGGCGCTGAAAAAGCCGCCTCTACGATCAAAACATCAACCATACGGAGAGCACTCAGTCAGAATTTGGACAGACAAGCCACACGGAGGCGGCTTACAACCCGGGATGTATTTGTGCAGAGTCAACGGGAACATTTTCGCTGATAGCTATTTGAATCGTGCTCGCAGATGGAAAGCGAGCTGGGTGCGGAAATTCTTCTAGCTCCCTGCTGGACGAAGTCTGATGAGAATTCCCGCTACGGAACATCGTTCGGCGTATTGAAAACATGTTCTGTCAAAATGCTCGACGCGAAGTTTTCGACGGTCCTGCGAGCTATCCACCAAGCTGGTATGCCCCTTGTCGAGCAGAATCACATCGAGCGGCGAAAATGGGCGTACGGAATGCCGTGACCAATTTTCTGGGAAATCAAAATCCTGGGGGACCCTGCCAAAAAGCCTCGTTTCTAGCCCGAATTCCGAACCCTCTCATGCCGAGAATCTACTCGGCAGCCTCGATTCGCAAAAAACCGAAGCGGGCTTCAAGGAAAGACCGATGGGGATTGATGCAGGATTGAGGAAAGAAAGTTCCTCTGATAGATGGAAGAAATGTGTCGGGGCTCGGAAGAGAGGAGTTCGTCAAAGAGGTCTGAGTCTCGTCCAGATTATGGTCCGAGACACTTTGCTTCCTGGGAGCGATTCCAAGCTTCGAATGGGCAGACCGTCGCCCCAGTGGTCCATATGAACTGAAAACTGAAGTAGATGTATGTTTCTAAGGTAGGTGGTGGTTCGCGATCGGAGCCGCGCCAATATTCGCCACGCATCGGGTGCGAGTTTGCGGGGGACTTGTACAGCTCCCCCGTCGGGATACGAGATCTCGACTCTATTCCATGTTTGAATCGTCGACAAACATGACACTGACGCCTCAGACCTCCATGCCCCACCGGGCCGAAATGTCACCACAAAGGCAGTGCCATGGAGCAAGATACCGAACGCATTATTTCTGTCTGAATGATTCCTGAAGCGTAAGTATGATTTATTTTACCGAAATCGCTATTATATCCGACAAGCACGTATGCTATGAGGTGCCGTAAGTCATTGACGGCGCTGAAGCCACACTCATACAGATGCTCTTAAGCTCGTTCTTGGATGAGAGCTCCTCATTTCTTCAGTGAGCCAGCCGAGAACACCTTTATGTTTGAAGAAGGTCTCCATCGCCCCATCGCATCGCCTTGAAGCTCAGCCACTTCTTGTTGGAACTCCGCTTCCACGTCGCACAGTGTGGCCAAACCCGATTTTAGGCGGCAGAAATTGAAAATGAAAAATTTTGAAAATTTATGTCGTGGCGTCTTGGAGGAAGTATGGGGACCTCAGAAACACACACCAATCAGAAACCGAGCACTTGAATCTCTGTGGAGAGACTCTGGAAAGAGGAAGTTTTTTTTGCTCCGGACTGTCACTTTCTTCTTCCGATTCGTGCTGACGCTCGAGTTTCCGTGGAATCGATTCAGAATGGAGCAAACACCGAATCGTGAGTAAGATTGAGTCTGAAACTCCACGTTTAGCGTTTCATTCGACGAGAATATGCAAATTAGAAGTTTTTCTGAGTGCATCCTCTTTTGCGAAAAAATCCTGATTTTCATCAAATTTCACCGCCGAAAAAGTATATGGACCAGGGCGGACCCGGGCGGCTCATGGGTCGGAAAATCTTCTTCCACCCTCCCTCCTTCCATTTCCGAAAAAAAAAACCAGCAAGTTTTGGCGAACGTGAATGCGTGCTGTTTTCAGATATTCGAATTTGGGTGCCCCGGAGGACATTTGTGGAGACAATCTTTAACTCCCGGAAGAACGAGTGCGTCGATCGGTTGGAGAAACTCATTTTGAGTCATGCTCATGTTGAAATTGAGCAACTAAGCAACAGATCTCACATCAGAAAGCAGATCACCAGGCATGTGTCCCGAGTGAGGGGAAAATCGAGAGACATAATTCGAAAGCGGAACGTTTCTTCGAAAAAGAAGCCGAATGGCTTGAAGCCAGAAACTTCGAATTCATCGTGCACTACACTGAGCTACCCGCACAAGAAGACGTGCCCGAGGAGCCGGGACCATCAAGAGCGTCACAAGGGACACCTCGAGCGGGACGTCCAGAGAAAAATTTCTCGGACTTGGCGGAGAGGACAAAACGGGACAAAGTCAAAGATCTTTTGCCTGCCGGACCTGCGGAGTTATTGTACGCGGCTTACCGCTCTGTGTTTGCTACCGGAGACCGAAGCAGCGCCAAATAGATCAAAAATGTCGGTACTCCCACGAGCGAAACTCCGAGTACCTGCAAAAATGCGCGAACCTGTGGTTCAGTAGAGACTTTGGCTCTATACCTCGACTGCAAATGGAGCACGCGATCCTACGGTCGCCTTCGGAAGAAAACTGTTTCCTTAGGTCATTCTCTGCTACCATCCTACAAAAGAGTTCAGGGAGCCAAGAAATTCTGCCTCCCGTCCACGGATGAGGTGCGCGTCAGTGATGTCAGAGCCGAGACAACGCTGCTAAGTTTTGTTGGTACCTGACTTGTAGGCGCTTGTGTGAGGCGAACTACTCAACCCTGAGGGAGCAGTTCGACGCTGGATACAGAAGCTTCCGTCTCTTGAGCAAATGGGGCTGTGATGGCAGTGGGAATCAGAGCCGATACAAGCAAGGCTTCAGTGTAAAATCAATGGATGACGGTGTGCTGTTCTTGTTCTCCCTCGTGCCATTGGAGTTGCACGCGACGAACGATCGAATCCGTGTTTGGCGAAATTCCGTACCAGGTTCGACTCGTTACTGCCGGCCCATCAAACTCATATTTGGCGCGGAAACGACGGAATCCACGAAAGAAGAGGTCGCTCTCATC